>NC_056522.1:86994083-87148807 GCF_019175285.1 Sceloporus undulatus
ATGCGGCCCGCGAAGGCTGGCCGCCGCCCCCCGGCTGCCCCTGCCCGCCGCCGCGCTGCCTTTTCGCCGCTCTGGGCGCCGCCATTTGCCGCCCAAAATGGCGGCGCCCAGATGGCCGCCGCGACAGCGGCGGCAATGGGGCGGGCCTCTAGGAGGCCCGCTACATCTCTGGGACCCTCCAGGAGGGCTCCCAGGGTCAGGGGCTCTGGAGGCCCGCTGCCATCTCTGGGACCTTCCAGGAGGGCTCCCAGGCGGCAGGGGGCCTCTGGGAGCCCGCTGCCGTCTCTGGGACCTCCGCGGGCTCCCAGGCGGCAGGGGGCCTCTGGGGCCTCGCCATCCTGGGCCCTGCAGAGGGCTCCCAGGGCGGCAGGGGCCTGCAGGGCCGCTGCCACCTGGGGCCCTGCTAGGGGCTCCAGGGTGGCAGGGGGCCTCTTAGGGCCCCTGCCATCCTGGGGCCCTGCAGAGGGCTCCAGGGTGGCAGGGGGCCTCGGGCCCGCTGCCATCCCGGGGCCTGCTTAGGGCTCCCAGGTGGCAGGGGGCTCTGCAGGGCCGCTGCCATCCCTGGGCCCTGCTTTAGGGTCCCAGGGCGGCAGGGGCTCTGCAGGGCCTTTCCATCGGGCCTGCTTAGGGCTCCCAGGTGGCAGGGGGCCTCTGCATGTCGGGCCCTCTGCCCATCCCTGGGGCCCTGCAGGAGGGGACCCAGGGCGGCAGGGGGCCTCTGCAGGAGCTGCCATCCCTGGGGCCCTGCTTTAGGGCTCCCAGGGTGGCGGGGCCTCTGCAGGGCCTCTGCCATCCCTTGGGCCCTGCAGGAGGGCTCCCAGGGTGGCAGGGGGCCTCTGCGGGCCCGCTGCCATCCCTGGGCCCTGCTTTAGGGCTCCCATGGCGGCAGGGGGTCTCTGCAGGGCCTCTGCCATCCCTGGGGCCCTGCTTTAGGGCTCCCAGGGCGGCGGGGGCCTCTGCAGGGCCTCTGCCATCCCTGGGGCCCTGCAGGGGGCTCCCCGGGTGGCAGGGTGGCCTCTGCAGGGCCCGCTGCATCCCTGGGGCCCTGCTTTAGCGCTCCCAGGGTGGCAGGGCCTCTGCAGGGCCTCTGCCATCCCTAGGGCCCTGCGGAGGGCTCCCAGGGTGGCAGGGGGCCTCTGCGGGGCCCGCTGCCATCCCTGGGGCCTGCTTTAGGGCTCCCAGGGTGGCAGGGGGCCTCTGCAGGGCCCGCTGCATCCCTGGGGCCCTGCTTTAGGGCTCCCTGGGCGGCGGGGCTCTGCAGGGCCCTCTGCCATCCCTGGGGGCCTGCTTTAGGGCTCCCAGGCGGCAGGGGGCCTCTGCAGGGCCCTCTGCCATCCCGGGCCCTGCAGGAGGGCTCCCAGGGGCGGCAGGGGCCTCTGCAGGGCCCTCTGCCATCCCTGGGGCCCTGCAGGAGGGCTCCCAGGGTGGCAGGGGGCCTCTGCGGGGCCCTCTGCCATCCCTGGGGCCCTGCAGGAGGGCTCCCCGGGCGGCAGGGGGCCTCTGCGGGGCCCGCTGCCGTCTTTGGGGCCCTGCAGGAGGGCTCCCCGGGCGGCAGGGGGCCTCTGCGGGGCCAGCTGCCGTCTCGGGGCCCTGCAGGAGGGTTCCCAGGGCGGCAGGGGGCTCTGCGGGGCCCGCTTGCAGTCTCTGGGCCCCTCCAGGCGGGCTCCCATGGTGGCTGGGGGCCTCTGAAGGCCCGGTGCGTCACTGGGCCCTCCAGGGGTGTCCCAGGCACTGGCAGGCCCCCCCCACCTTTTCTTTCTGGTCTCTGACGGGGCCTAGGGCCCTGTCAGGGGCCAGCAAAAATGGGGAGGCCTGGCCCCCGGAGGTGGAAGCTCCGCCCCCGGCATGCGGCCCCCGCCCCTGGAGTGGAAACTCCACCCCCAGCACACAGCCCCGCCCTGGAGGGTCAAAGCTCCACCCCCGGCATGTGGCCCGCCCCAGAGGGTGGAGGCTCCACCCCTGGCACGTGGCCCGCCGGAGGGTCGAGCTCCACCCCCCACTTCGGCCCCCCAGTCGCTGAGGGACAGCAACCCGCCCCGGCTCAAAAAGGTTGCCTACCCCTGGTATAATCATTGCAAATAACAGGGATGCTTTGGTTACAATTACATTTCAGGCTTTTATACATTCTTATCATGCACTTTACTGTAATTAAGTTTAAGCTAATTAACATTTTCCTTAAAGCCTGTCTTGCTTGTCATCGTTTTTATCCTCGTAACAGAACATTAAATACACTCACTGTATTGCCATTCTTTCTTAGGGGAGAAAAGTGTTTTCATCCTTATAAAGTATTAATAATTATGGGTAAAACTAATTTCAAAGTACTGGAAATTGACTTGTAATACAGTCCCTTATTTCAGATTTTTACAAAAAGCTTTCTATGTGCATATATCTGACATGGTTTTTAACTTTAATTATCTGAAACTGCATACTAAGCAGGAGTTGTTTTCATTAACTCGGGGGGTAAACAGTCTACGACCAAATTGCAAATGTATCAATTAGTTTTTAGAACAATGATGATGATGATTATTTTGTGGAAACCATTGAGTTGTTTTGTTTAATACTTTTAGATCCAATTGTTAAAAATTTGTTGGAAAAAGATCTGTTGGATGCATACCATATGGGACATGTATGCACAAATAAAGCATCAGGTATCTCAGAATTTTGAGACATGTTATTCTTGTTTTGGTAAAGTAGTGTGTTAGCATACATACCTTTGCTTTTCAAATATTTTGGACTACAGTCCGGGCTCCCCATGTAAGGGAAAATTGCAATGCTCAAGTCCCATTTAAGTGAATGGGGCTCGTGCCCATGGTGGGGCATGGCAGCACGTGGCACCCGCGCCACGGGGATGTGCATCATTGGTTCTTCAGCGCACGGCACTGCTCCTTCCCGCACAGCTTCCAGCGTATCCTCGAAGTCGTGTAAGAGGCACCCCCATATGACGCGGACACACTGTACAACTCCCACCAGCCCTTTGAAGGTCATGCTATCTGTCAACTTCTAGGAATTGAAATCCAAAAAATTTGGAAAATCAAAGGTTCCGATACCACCCTGTACTTCATGATGAAAATTGGGCGTGTGTCCAAGCAATCTCACAATGTGGTCTAGATGGCAAAAACTATGAATGGAGAAGACCACTCAACTAGGGAGAGGCTGCAGCAGCTTGCTTTCGGCCAAGCCTCCTGGGAAGGACAAGATTTGGGGCCTTCTCTCCTCTCTCCTGCTGAGTTAATTGAATGGAAAAACTATACTAAGGATATTTATGAAATGCATCCAGGCCATAATTGTTGTGGGCTTGTGAGCTCCCAAGGTGCTTCACTAGTTGTTGGGTGCTTCTCCCTTTCACCCAGTCATCCTGGTGCAGCAAATGAGCAGCCAGCCAGTTATGAGGCCAGTTCAGATGAGAGGGAGGAACAGGCCTGGGGCACTGCCCCTGGTGTATTCTCACATGAGTCAGTGGTGGCAAGCTGGATGTGGCTAGAGTAGACCAGCCTTGGCCAGCTGACTGCTGCCCAAAACAGAAGAACTAATAAGAAATAGGTGTTGGAGGAGGTGAAGGTTGTCACCCAAGAGGAAAGAGGGTGTTAGCTGAAAAAAGTGAGGGGATCACTGTACTATATTTTTGAACTATGGCCCAGTACAGACCTTGCGCTCTGTGCCAGCCTGAAACTGAAAGTAGAGAGCGGAGCGTCTGCATGCTCCCAAGCCCCTGCATGCTGCGGGCGCCATCTGGCGCGTGGCCATTTGCACAGTGCCATCAGTGTGGTGCCATGCAGAATCATCATTGTGCATGAGCATGCCAATGGTGCCCACGGTGGCGGAAGGCCTTGCAGGGGCCACAGCGTTTGTCTGCTGTGGCCTCCATCTGGGGCACAAAGGAGCGTGTTGGCTGCCCCTTTCTGCCTGTCCGCCCCGGAGGGTCGAAGCTCCACCCCCCAGCTTCGGCCCCCCAGTCGCCTGAGGGACAGCAACCCGGCCCCCGGCTCAAAAAGGTTGCCTACCCCTGGTATAATCAGTATGCAAATAAACATGGGAGATGCTTTGGTTACAATTACATTTCAGGCTTTTTATACATTCTTATCATGCACTTTACTGTAATTAAGTTTAAGATAATTAACATTTTCCTTAAAGCCTGTCTTGCTTGCTATCGTTTTATCCTCGTTAACAGAACATTAAACTACACTCACTGCTATTGCCATTCTTTCTTAAGGGGAGAAAAGTGTTTTCATCCTTATAAAGTAATTAATAATTATGGGTAAAACTAATTTCAAAGTACTGGAAATTGACTTTGTAATACAGTCCCTTATTTTCAGATTTTCTACAAAAGCTTTCTATGTGCATATATCTGACATGGTTTTTAACTTTAATTATCTGAAACTGCAATCCTAAGCAGGAAGTTGTTTTCATTGAACTCGGTGGGTAAACAAGTCTACGACCAAATTGCAAATGTATCAACTTAGTTTTTAGAACAATGATGATGATATTTTTGTGAAAACCATTGAGTTGTTTTGTTTTAATACTTTTAGATCCAATATGTTAAAAATTATTGTTGGAAAAAGATCTGTTGGATGCATACCATATGGGACATGTATGCACAAAATAAAAGCATCAAGGTATCTCAGAATTTTGAGACATAGTTATTCTTGTTTTGTAAAGTAGTGTGTTAGCATACATACCTTTGCTTTTCAAATATTTTGGACTACAGTCCGGCCTCCCCCATGTAAGGGAAAATTGCAGATGCTCAAGTCCCATTTAAGTGAATGGGGCTCGTGCCCATGGTGGGGCATGGCAGCACGTGGCACCCGCGCCACGGGGATGTGCATCATTGGTTCTTCCAGCGCACGGCACTGCTCCTTCCAGCACAGCTTCCAGCGTATCCTCGAAGTCGTGTAAGAGGCACCCCCATATGACGCGGACACACTGTACAACTCCCACAGCCCTTTGAATGGGTCATGCTATCTGTCAACTTCTAGGAATTGAAATCCAAAATATTTGGAAAATCAAAGGTTCCGATACCACCCTGTACTTCATAGATGAAAATTGGGACGTGTGTCCAAGCAACATCACAATGTGGTCTAGATGGCAAAAACTATGAATGGAGAAGACCACTCCAACTAGGAGAGGCTGCAGCAGCTTGCTTTCGGCCAAGCCTCCTGGGAAGGACAAGATTTTGGGGCCTTCTCTCCTCTCCTCCTGCTGAGTTAATTGAATGGAAAAACTATACCTAAGGATATTTAATGAAATGCATCCAGGCCATAATTTGTTGTGGGCTTGTGAGCTCCCAAGGTGCTTCACTAGTTGCTTGGGTACTTCTCCCTTTCCACCCAGTCATCCTGCTAGCAGCAAATGAGCAGCCAGCCAGTTATGAGGCCAGTGCAGATGAGAGGGAGGAACAGGCCTGGGGCACTGCCCCTGGTGTATTCTCACATGAGTCAGTGGTGGCAAGCTGGATGTGGCTAGAGTAGACAGCATTGGCCAGCTGACTGCTGCCCAAACAGAAGAACTAATAAGAAATAGGTGTTGGAGGAGGTGAAGGTTGTCACCCAAGAGGAAAGAGGGTGTTAGCTGAAAAAAGCTGAGGGGATCACTGTACTATATTTTTGAACTATGGCCCAGTACAGACCTTGCGCTCTGTGCCAGCCTGAAACTGAAAGTAGGAGAGCGGAGCGTCTGCATGCTCCCAAGCCCCACTGCATGCTGCGGGCGCCATCTTGGCGCGTGGCCATTTGCACAGTGCCCATCAGTGTGGTGCCATGCAGACATCATCATTGTGCATGAGCATGCCAATGGTGCCCCACGTGTGGCGGAAGGCCTTGCAGGGGCCACAGCGTTTGTCTGCTGTGGCCTCCATCTGGGGCACAAAGGAGCAGTGTCTGGCTGCCCCTTTCTGCCTGTCTGTATCTCTCTCTCTCTCTCTCTCTGTGTGTGTGTATAGTGGTATACACTATATATTTTTTAGAAAAAAAAACTGATGCAGAAACAAAGCAGCAGAAAATTATCTGGATTTGGTTGTCTTTTGTTTTGACTAATATATTGAATTTTCACTGCAACACTGGAATCTTTAAAATAGGAGTGTATATTGGACAAATATGGTAAGTTTAAGTGAGCTCTAAAGGAAGGAAGTACTACACTACTGTGAAGAATGGCAAAAATTGCATGAAGCAATGATTTAGCATGCATACAGGATTGAACACTATCTGATTCACATTTGTGAGGGATTTTTTTATGAATTGGAACCAGTGGAACATACGAGACAACTTTGTGGTTATTTATTTGTGTATAATTTATGCATTCAAACTGTAACACTAATACGTAAAACTAATGGAAATATATTAAATAAGAATTGTACACAGTGTTAACATAGTTTATTACATTACCTTTAGCATTTTTTGATATAGATGCACACAGCTGTTATTGGAGTTTGGGAACTATCCAGCTAAAAGGATAGGAATAGTTAGGTTTTAGGGTAATTGGGTGAAGGGAGATAAGGAGCAAATATTGTGGATGTTTGGGAAATGTTAAGAAAGGTCAGCCCAACTATCCAAATGGAACCCAAAAAACTAGGAAGGCAAGCCAACTTGATAACGTTAGGTTTTTAAAGAGAAGCCTTGAAATAAAATATGTTTTTCTTTTTTGTGTTGATCCATTTACTGAGAACTTACTCAGTCCCTATCACATACTTTCAGGAAGATTAGTTGGCAGCAGGGTCTTAGAAAGGATTAATGTGGGAGAGTGGTTCCACTGTAAAGAATAAGGACTAACTGTTTTTCAAAATTGCTTAAAATTAGTGTTTTTAATATGATTGTTTATTGAATTGCATTTTAAACTTTCATTTCATCCATTGTTTCAGATGTTTGTAGTTTAGCATACTGCAAACTACATTGTTCTTCATATTAAGTGCATCTACACTGTAGAAATAATGCAGTTTGACATCACTTTAAGTGCTGTAGCTCCATCCTATGGAATCCTGGGATTTGTAGTTTTACAAGTTCTTTAGCTTTCTCTGCCAAAAAGTGCTGATGCCTCAATCCCAGGATTCATAAGGCTGAAGCCATGACATTTAAAGTGGTGTCAAACTGCATTATTTTCACAGTGTAGATGCACACTTTGGAGGAGAGGCAAGATATAATTTAAATAATACAGTAAATAGACCTGGGGCTGTCACAGAGGTTAAGAGAAACATTAACAATTTCTGTCATATTCTCTGTGTCTCTCTTTAAGTTTCTGCTCAGGAACATATAATATACCATAAAATATACAAACCTAAGAAATGAGGGTGGCACAGTAGATACTATAATGCATTGGCTCTGAACATGGAAAACCGAAGGCATTTAGTGGAATCACATTAGCTGACAGTTGATCTTTATATATATCTTATACGGTTGTTTTTAAGGAAAAAAATATTCAATGGCATTGAAAGTTCACAAGTGTTAGACTACTACAGCTCTCTTCCACAAAACTGACTTTCACTCTACTATACAGTGACATATGGATAAGATGGGTCACATTGTTTCTTGCTGATGAGAGTGCATCTCATGCATTTATATTCGGGTCCTCTGGCAGGCACAGCAAACAACTGAACCATCAGGATTAGAGGACTACAACACAGGGACATTTTTCCCAGTGGGCAGTTTACAATGCAATCCTAAGTCCCACTGTATTCTATGTTGCTTACTACCCAAGAGGTATGTTCAGAGTTTCAGTCTTAGAATGACATAGAATGGACGCCTCTTCACATTTTAAGCAAATATCAGTAAGGAACATGGATTTTCTTAGTTAAAAACAGAGTAGCAGTTTAGGTTGCATAGGCAACTGAGCAACCTTGGGACAACCACAGTCAAAACCAGGCTTTTACAAATCTAAATTTCATTGCATTTTAGAAAATTTGACTCAGCTTCATTTCTAGAGAGAATTCAATTTATGAGTTCACTAAAGCATCACAAAAAGCCCTGCATCCAATTTGGCAGAGGATCTTTGAATGCTCAGTGTTTTATTTTCCACCAAGTGGATGTTTTGTTATCTATTCCACAGTGGGAGGCTTTGCCATGAATTCCAGTTTCAAAGAAGAAATCTAGACATTGAATATTATGTGAAAATTGCATGATGATGCCCTTAGAAGAGGGCATATATAAAAATCCATAAGAACAACAAATCTGATTAATATTAATCTCTTCTGCCATGAAAAGATACAGATGTTAGGAGCATTGTCTCATTCAAATAAGTCGAAAAAGCAGTAGACAGTAAATTTCAGTAAATTAAAGTTTTATAATGCCTGTAAAGATATGCCAAAGACAAGTAGAAAATGTGCTCACTTTAACAGTCGTTGAAGACTTGCTTGGTTTGATATTAAAAACTAAAAACTGCCTAATGCTGTATGACATATAATTTTCTTATGATTAAGTATTATAGCTTTAGGATCTTAAACCTTCTAAATGCAATAAGCAGATGCAGGGTTGAGATGAAACTCTTTCTTGAACCTGGACAATTATTTGGACAACCACTTACTGTATTTATTTATTTGACCTATATCGTGTCTTCTACCCAGAACTGGAGCACAATGTGGCTCACAAAATTAAAAATGAAGTACAGATTAAAAATGATAAAAAATTTAAATATATTTTTAAAATTTTCTTTATTGATTTGGTTCAAAGATACATGTGTTCAGAATACATACAGAAAGTTAAAATGTTAAAACACAGTCAAACCAATGGTAATATTAAAACATCATTACTGGACTAAAAGTATCTTAAAAATACATCAGTTAAAAAGTACAGTGCCAGGCCATGAAAACTGCTAAAGTTATGCACTAATAGCATTCCAGCTCCTAATTTTGGAAAACTTTGGGACCCTCAAGAAGGAAGGAAGTGTTGACAAACACTGAATGCCCCACATTGCCTGCAACTCCAAAAGCTTAACTAAATCCTTAAATATATAAATTAAATATAAGCTAACTATAGCAATATAGGAACATATGGTAATCCATGTTGAACAATAGTTAATGAACTTTCCTTGCCATGTTATGGAGGTTCCTTTTCTACTAAAATTCAAAAGAGTAGCTTCAGTGCTCAGAAACATAGATGAAAGAAAACATTCATATGCCTCTGTGTGCAAAGCAAGAAAGGTTTCATTGAGGCTTATCTGTAAGAAAACTGAGGATCATTAAAAAAAACCTATTTTCTTTCTTCTTCTTTTTTTTCTTCTAGGAAAATATGTCTTTCAACAAACCTTACCTAGAGGATGATATAGCTTTCACCTCATGAGGGATAAGGATTTAAATAAAATGAAATAATGTTTGATGGAGTCCTGCTGCAAAACAAGCCATCTCTACTCTTCTGATAGAGATTAGTCAGTCCCACATTTAGAAGATATTTTGCACATAATAGATTTAAGCATAAATGCAACCACAGGAGTGATCATAAACTGCCTGTAATAAAAGCAATGATACAGAAAGTAGGAGCTGGAGACCTGGAATTAACGGTTATAAGAAGTCCTAAAGGAACTGAGGTCCCATTCAGTCTCTGACTGAAAGTTTAAATAACTAATTATTTTGTTTCCTATTTTTTGTAGGTTTTTTGGGCTATGTGGCCATGTTCTAGAAGAGTGTATTCCTGACGTTTCGCTTCTTTCCTGTTGAAGTTGTCCAAGTGTTTGTGGATTTCATTGGCTTCATGTGTAACGAGCTGACTGCCAAACAGCCAATCGGAGGCCGGATGCCCTGAGCCAATCAGGTGCTAGATGAGGAATTTGAACATTCCGCTTGGCAGTTGAGTTGTCAGTTAGGGTTTAGAATGTTGAGGGGAACAGTCAAGTCCAAGAGGGGACTGGGTTCCGGACGTTCCTGAGGGAATAGTTAGATAGGGAACTGTTTGGTCCAGAGAGGGACCGTATTAGTTTTGGGGGAGTCTAGAAAAGAGAGACTCAAGGTAGCCAGACACTCAAAGAGGGGTTTCGGTTACATTATATCGTGAGAGATATTGTTAGCCTTGGTGGCTGAGCTAGAAATACGAATTGCCCAAAAAGGGACAGGAAAGTCCTGAGGTGGTTGAAGAGAATCTGGGGAAAGAGAAATAACAGTAGCCAAGTAAAGAATACGAATGTAACTAAGTAACATGTGCCTGAACTAACAGATATATAATATCATTTAGTTCAAGGAATATATGTTCAAACCTTTTGTTCAATAAAGTTCATATTTTGGTTTACCTGAAGGCTTGTCAGGCGTATCTATTATATCCACGCACTATATTAGATAATACAGGCGAACCTGCCATCTAAGAAAGGGGGTTCATTATATAAATTGGTTGGCAGCGGTGGGATAACAAAAGTCCCAGGCACTTGCCATTATAGAAAAGGATTGTGGTTTGGGTATCCGTTACAGACACTGTGTTTGGTGGTCCCTATGTAGTCCAAACATGCAGTGTCCAAACACGAATCAAGGAACATGGGAGACACTGCAGACTGGGTCAGCCAGAAAAATCAGCAGTAGAAGAACACATTACAAACCATCCTGGGCACAAAATGTGTCAGGGATTTGAAGGATTAAAACACAGCACAGAGGGAAATGCTTGATGTGTGTGTGTTTGACCATGAGCATTCAGCAGAAGGACAAGGATGATTAGCACAGCTGATGCTCATTGGCTCAAAGACACTTTAGTGTCTAGGTGCACGTAGCCATGGATGATGAAACCACCTGGCTGGATTGCACAGGGGACACTTGTCATGGTTACACACAGGAACTCACTGGGTTTGGGAGACCACATGGTCTGGAGTCTATATAAACCCAGGGGTTGCAAGTGAGAGCTTGTGGGTTTGTAGTAGGAGTTGGTTTGGTATAGTTTGGAGTTTTGGAGATCTGTATTTGTATTATAGCACTGTGAATAAAGAGCACTTCGGGAGACTTTGCTTCTCTGGTAGTTTATCAGTAGAAGTCTTGCATCGCTTTGCTGAGTGTCCCCGGAGGTTCTTGCATTGCTTCAGTTCCTGGAAGCCATCCAGTTGCTGTTATTTCAATTGCTTTTGGAGCCACGCTTCAGCTTCTAAAATTGCTAGCTCTGCTACAAAGGTCTGATTTAACCCCAGGACTTGTTTTTTATTATTATTATTATTATTAACCTTTATTTATGAAGCGCTGTAAATTTACACAGCGCTGTACATGCAATCTTTTTAGTTAGACGGATCCCTGCCCTCGGGCTTAGTTTGAGTTGCTAACAGTGGTTGCTGGACCCCAGCAATTGCGCTGACAAAATGCTGTTTGAAAACACTGAAATTCTGGACCATGCCAACAACTATCAGGTCAGAATGCACAGAGAAGCCATTGAAATCCACAAACACTTGGACAACGTAAACAATAAAGAAGAAACTCTCAAAGTAAATAAAGTTTGGCTACCAGTCCTGAAGAACACCAAAACCAGGTCTCAGCAAATGCAAATGAGAAACCACTCAGGGTCAGGGGCTTTCCCAACTGACAATGATCACCAATTAGCAGACACTAATCCTTTTTTGTATATCCCCCAATCCTGAGGCCTGGCCATCAACAACAGAACAATACACAGATTAACATGGGAATCACTTCTTACCCAGGATCACACAGTATATATATCTTCCAGGTCAGCATTCTCTGAAGATGCCAGCCACAGATGCCGGCGAAACGTCAGGAATAAACTCTTATAGAACATGGCCACACAGCCCGAAAAACCCACAAAAAACTATGGATGCTGGCCATGAAAGCCTTTGACTTCATATTTTGTTTCACTTACTCTGTGTAGGTAACAAGTAAGAAAGACTGGACAAATACAGTGGCTTTGCACCGCTTTGGAACTTACTTGTTTAGATGATACATGAAGCGAAACCGGGTGGAAAACGAAACAATGCTGTGCTCCATCGCTAAAAACCAGAGCAAAAAGGAGTTCTGATACTCCACCTTAATGCAGAAAATATTCAACATCCCACCAGCATATAAACAGCCTAGCACCAGTGCGGGAATCAGCAAAGCAAAAATGGGAAAGTATGTCAAACTGGGTAGGTTGCCAATAATGCAATGGATGTAATTACAACATACACAAACTAGACAGTCCAGCAGGGGAGCATGGAGTGAAGGGGGGTGGGTGGAGGAACCATGTATGGGGGGGCTCCATGATTGTGTTTTACCAGTGTGTCACTGGGCACACCAATGCACTGTACAAGTGGTATATCTCATGTGCAACTGTGTGGCCAATAGTACAGGTGGGTGTCCAATGGAATGGCATCTGACTGGGAATGGTATCTGGGTGTTAGGCTTGACTTGGGAGCAGGCTGTGTGGATGGTGGGGGTTCGATTCGCTTTCAGGAATCCCAGGATTGAGCTGCTTTTTCCTGGCCATCTGCTCTGGCCCTTTCTGTGGAGAATTATTGATGATGATGATGATGATGATGATGATGATTATTATTATTATTATTATTATTATTATTATTATTATTATTATTATCTTCTATCTCATCCTTTCCCTAGATCAGGATTCAATGTGCGTTATGACAATTTAAAAAGACACTGTTAACAATCCACAAAATACATACATTAAAACAAGATTAAACAATCAAAAAATCAAAATCAGATTAAAACATTCAACATTAAAAACACACATACATGCACACATATCAGCACAAGAATTAGCAGTATCCAGTGCATTGTATAATATGGGTCTTATTTAGTCACTCATCAATTTTTTAAAAAATTTAAATAAATGAATAAACCGGGACAAATGTAGGACAAAATTTACAAATGGTGGACACTTTTTAAAAAAAAAGTGGAGGACAAGTGAAAAAATTTGCTGATTTTTTAAAAAATGCTAATATAAATGCATGTTTCTGAGGCTTCTATAGACAATTGCCCCTGTGCGCGAGAGGCCAAAGGCCCCGGCGGCAATCGGCGGCAGGACCGGGCTGGGGCCAGTCCCAAGGCCTTGCCGGGCCACATCCGGCCCGCGGGCCGCAGGTTACCTACCCCTGGCGTAGAGCTACAGACATCCAGTTCCTGCCCTGAAGCCAGGTGCCTCACTAGAGCTGGGGAAAATATTGCCCTGTGGCCACAAATCAGAATTTGAGAAAGCACATCATAACTCCTTCCTTCCTTCCTTCCCTTTTTTATGTATCCCACCCACAGCAGCTCACAGTATGTTAATACCCAGATATACTTTTTAAAAAACAGATACTACAAAGGTTAAAAGCCATTAATCACCACATTAAAATATTGATTTAAAACAGTTAAAAAGCAGTTAGAACATTGATGACAAAAATGTAGTACACCCCACTGTACTGTTTTCTCAGATATATTATATTTGACTGCTTTCAATGGTCAGTTAACAGTCAAAGGGACCAGCAAATAAGAAGGTCTTTGCCTGCTGAGAAAAGAAGAACAGAAGGAGGACCACCTTAGCCTTCCATGGGAAGGAATTACCTGTATTTTCCGGCGTACAAGACGACTTTTTAGCCCAGGAAAATCTTCTCCAAAGTCGGGGGTCGTCTTGTGCACCGGAAAAAAAAAGCCAAGCCTGCCGGTGGGTCCTAAAGAGAGCCCACAGTGGCAAGCCTTCTCCTGAAGGCAAAGGAGCCGCATGGAGTGTCCTCCTCCATTCCTTCCCTTCCTCCCCTTTCTTCTTTCATCTCTTTCTTTCCTTCCTTCCTTCCTTCCTTCCTTCATCCTTTCCTTTCCTTCCTACCTTTCCTTTCCTCCCTTCTTCCTTCCCTTCCCAGGTTTCTCTCTCTTTCTCCACCACTTCCTTCCTTCCCTCCCGTTCTTTTTCCCCTCCTTCCTTTTCTCCCTCCCTCCCTCCTTCCTTCCCCTTTTCCTCCTTTTCTTCTCTTCCTTCCTTCCTTGCTCCCTCCCCTCCCTTCCCCTCCTGTCCGCCTTTTCCCGGGCGGTGGCATTCCTCTCTGGGGAGGGGCGTCAGGAGGTCTTTCTACCTTCCCTCCTGAGGCTCAGTCCTTCCCAAGAGAAGGAGCAGAGGGTTTCCCACGCTCTGCCTCTCCTTCTCCTCTTCCCTTCCTTTGCGTAGGATGGAGCCTTGTTGGGGGAAAGAGAAAGTTCCGGAGTCAGTTGGGAAGCAAGGACCCACTTTTTGTTGCCAGGCAAAAACACACTGCAGCAACAATCCAATCTGTGACTGCTTTAACTGCTCTGGCTCATTGCTAGGGAATTCTGGGAAATGTAGTTTTGTGAGAGATTGAGCCTTCTCTGTCAGAGAGCTCTGGTGCCACAATAAACTCCAGTTCCCAGGATTCCCTAGCACTGGGCCAGGGCAGTTAAAGTGCTCTCAAATTGGACTATTGCTGCCCTGTGTTTTGGACCTTTGTTTCTTTTCTTTGGCTAACTGGAGAGAAAAACAAAAACAACAACTCTTGACACACAGAGAGACCAGCCAGGCTGCTCCTTAGGAATCTGGCTGGAGGCTTTCTTTCTTTCTTTCTTTCTTTCTTTCTTTCTTTCTTTCTTTCTCACATGCCTCTCACGCTGTATCTACACCGTAGAAGTAGAATGCACCATCCACTTTAATTGTTGTGGCTCCATCCACACAGAAGCATAGGATTTGCAGTTTTTATAAGTTTTATAAAACTACAAATCCTAGGATTCCAATAGGAGCCACTTGAACTGCCATGGCTCCATCCATACAGAATCCCTGGGATTTGTAGTTTGAAGAAGCCCCCCCCCCACATTCTTTGGGCAGAGAAGGCCAAAGATCTTATAAAACTATAAATCCTAGGATTCCAATATGATGGAGCAGCGGCTCTTAAAGTGGCATCAAACTGCATTAATTCTACAGTGTAGATGCACCAAGAGAAAGGGCAGGAGGAGTTGTCGAGGTGGGTGAAATAATGTTGTGTATGCTGTTATTCCAAAAGTGGAACACACTCCTTCCTCGATGTATACTGGAGACTCCTTCTTTGGAGGTCTTTAAGCAGAGGCTGGATGGCCATCTGTCGGGGATGCTTTGATTGAGAGTTCCTGCATGGCAGAATGGGGTTGGACTGGATGGCCCTGGGGTCTCTTCCAACTCTAGGGACATTATCAGAAGGCCAAGCCAGCTGGTTGAGTCCTAAAGAGAGCTTGCGGCTCCCCTGACTCGGGAGAAGGCAGCCAGCTAGATGGGGCCTTCCTCTTTCTCCTCCTCTTCCCCTCTTCTTTTTCTCCTCCTCCTCCTCTACTTTTTCTTCCCCTCTTACTCTTATTCGATGGGGAGGAGGGAATAAAGTGTTTTTAATTGTCATTTTATATTTCTTGCTGTTAACCGCCCGGATTGGTTTGCCAGAGGGCGGTATACAAATAAATATTATTATTATTATTATTATTATTATTATTATTATTATTATTATTATTATTCCCCTCTTCCTCTTCTTCTTTCTCCTCCTCCTCCTCTTCTTTTTCTCCTCCTCCTCCTCTACTTTTTCTTCCCCTCTTACTCTTATTCTTTCTCCACCTCCTCCTCTTCTTCCCCTCTTCCTCTTCCTCTTCTGCTTCTTCTTTCCCTCCTCATCCTCCTCTTCTTTTTATCCTCTTTTTCCTATTCTTCTTCTTCTTTCTCCTCCTTTTTTTCTTTCTCCTTCTCCTTTTTTCTCCTCCCCCCTCTTTCTCCTCTGTCGCTGCTGCTGCTGTTGTTGTTGTGTGCCTTCAGCTCCTTTCTGACTTATCATGGAAGAGAGGGGTAGTCTTATACGGTGCGTATATCCCAAACACTCTATTTTAAGTTGTAAAGTTGGGGGTCGTCTTATACGCCTGGTCGTCTTATACGCTGGAATATACGGTACTTAGTCTGGAAGGAGCCACTGAGAAATGTCCTCACCAACCATACCTATGAGGATCTTAAAACTAGGGAAGGCTCTTATTAGAGGATGGACTCTGTCAAGACATGCTGTACCTAAACAGTATTGGGCTTTATAGATGATAACCAGCACTTTGAATTGTCCCTAGAAGTAAAGCCAATGGTACTATTTTGGCAGGGGAATTATATGTTCCAAATAACCAGCCCCAGTCAGCAGAGTGGATGCAGAATTTTGGATCTTCTGCTGTTTTCAAACATTTTCTAAAAGGCATCACAAAGAATAAAATTAAATAAAAGAAGAAAGGGATATGTTAAACACACCTTAAATATTTTGAAGGCTAAAACAAGTTAGCACAGAAAATAATAAAACAGGGACTCTTTGTGACTATCCGTTTCACTGCAGGAAAAATTATTGTGCAGGATTTGTTGTTGTCAATTACTTTGGTCTATAGTGACTCTATGGAAAAGATACCTCCAAGACACTCTATTATCTTCAGCCCTGCTCAGCTTTGGCAAACCCAAGGCTATGCTTTCCTTAACTGAATCAGTCTGGCATGAGTCATACTCATTCTCTGTCTGGATACATCAACTACATACTGAAATTGCTCTGACACAATGGGCCAGACACTGTGCTACAGGTAATAACAAGGCCACAACTTTAATTCAGTTATAAAGCCAAAAATCAATCATTGTCATAGCATAAATCATCTTCTGGTTGACAAGGTGTATTCAAATACAGGTCAAGGGAACATGGGACACAATGGTTCTATGATCAGCAATTAGTCATGAGGAACTACCACCTCATGACTGGTAAGCCTCAGTGCAGGTATTTATTGCAGTCAATCCTTTGTGACAATGCATTACAGTCAAGCAGAGGAGGAACCTGCATCTGCCCTAACTGCCGGTAACCTTCCTCACTGATCCATGTGCCCTACTTGGAAATTCCCTCCTCCCCATCGAGTTTGGGCCTGATGTCCCCCCTCCCTTCCATACCCACCACAGTAGGGGGCACCCCTGGTTGGTAAAAATTGTGATCTTGCGAGACTTCTACTGGGATCTGGCATAAAATTTGGCCAGATTGCATCCTGAAATCTCACAACAGCAATGCTATCATGAAATTTTGGGAAATGAGTCCTCCAAGCAGCCACTTGGAACCCAGAAAGCCTTAGCACCAGCCACTGAAGAAGATTCAGTGCAGATACTGTTCCTTCATAGCACTGGGAGAAGATTTATAAGTAGCCACTGGCCATATCTATGTAATGTGTACGATGAAATCATCCTAGTTTTTCAATGACACAGGAAGTTTTGCTTTAAAGGTCTGTACTAAACTTTCAACACATGGAAATCTCCAATTCACATTTGTTTGTATTTTGCAGAAACATGTACTTAGGGCAGATAGTTGATATGACATTTTAAAAGGCTACTGCAGGAATAAATAAATAAAAAACATAAAATGAAAAAATCTATTTCTCACAATGTCACTTTATGTGTTATGCTTAAGTAATTATTATCTGGAGATGCTGGTTACTGACTCACCCTGAAACAACTCTTGACTCAGGAGAAAGGTTTAATTTTAATTTTTAATGCAACTTTGTGGATTCTTTACTAGTGAAAGAAGAAGAAGAGGAGGAGGATAGCCTAGTTAAACTAAACAAAATTAATCACTTTAGTATCATATTCTGAAGAAATTGTGGAGATGCTTGTTTTCTGAATCATATTCAGTATATTTCAAAAGTAGCACATGTTACCACATTTGAGCAAAGCGAATTATGTGATTATAGTATCAGGCCTGTATCTAAATTAATAATTGAGACTTACACTTATCAGTGCCCACTGGAATATGGAAATATGACACAGACAAGAGATTACTCTAGGAAGATCATGCAGTTCAGATGTAATCTTGTCTCAACATCAATAATCCCACCTTTAGAGCAATCACATGGATGTTGCAATTATAATGACACTGAAAAGTAGAAGGAAAGTCAAATGATGTGCATAGCTGCATAGACAAAGCTTATAAAAGAATAACTTTTGTAAGGTGGTTGAAAAGCAAAAAAGCATACTCAGGCCTGGTACATACAGGCCCTCTGTGACGCCCTCGTCACAAGCTAGGGTTAATAATAATAATAATAATTGTTTTATTTATATACCGCTATTCCAAAGATCATAGCGGTGAACAGCAAGTAAGCTAATTAGCAAGTAAGCTAATTTGCCCCCCAACAGTCTGGGTACTCATTTTAGCGACCTCGGAAGGATGCAAGCCTGAGTCGAGCTTGGGCCCTTTTGCTGGTCTTGAACTCGCAACCTTGTGGTTTCGAGTGAATGGCTGCAGTACAGGCATTTACCCACTGCGCCACCAGGGCTCCCACACACCCCGCAACCCTAGCATGTGATGAAGGTGTAATAATGGCGGTGCCCTGTATACATGGGTGCCACCATTGTTATGTAAGTGCCGTGCTGCATCCGCACGGTGCCACACGGCATTTAAGTAACAAGTGCACCAGTGGCACACTTGCTACACCGGCATTGCTTTTCGCAGGTTCTTTTTCCACCTTAGGGAAGCCGCGCAGTTTGGCAGATGCGGCTTCCCTCTGGTGGAAAAACAGGTGCCGGCAGGACGTCATTTTTCGGCAGTCTGTACCATGCCAAAGCTAACAAGGCAAGCATTCCTAATATGGGGGTTATCAGGCTCAAGAAAGCGGCCAATTTATAGAGTCAAATCACTAAAACTTTGCACACAAGACTGAGGAGGAATAGAATGAAGCATAGGAATGTGGATTGGATGAAATCACCATTCACCTAACTTGTGTGAAGGAGGAAATCTTTATCTCAAATTTGTAATTGCTTATGTGTGCTTTCTCCTCACCAGGGTACTTTTCTTTCTGAAATTCAATGACTCTCAGACTCCATCTTTATAAGACAAAAAAAAAAAGACTATTTCCATCTATAACAGATATTTAAAGTCTAAAATTAATGATATGGACACTGTGAAATGCAAAAAGGAAATAATAGTGCCTTTTAAGAACATGGTTATCTTGGAGGTTGGGTTCTTCGTATTAACTTCATCTCCCTAGCCTTGCAGTTCTGAGACTGTAAATCATTTGAGGACCCTTAAAGCAGCAATCCCAATTTCCCACCCACTCTTCTGTTATTCTGAGAAAATGCAGCAGTTTACAAGCTAGCAAGAACTGGGAGTAACCAGGGATCTGTTTAATAGAAGAAACTATTTACAGTGATCCAACTACAGTAGATAATAAAATAGAAACCTTTATGACTACCTGGACACATAAGGCTCAGATTATTTCCTTTGCAAGAGCTATACTGTGAAAAGAAGGCTCACCTTGATCCCTGACCAAATATGTGTATCACGCTTAGGCTGCTTCCACACTGCAGAATTAATGCAATGGCACACTCCATCCTATGGAACCCTAGGATTTATAATTTGTTGTGGCACCAGAGCTCTCTGACAAGGAAGGATAAACCACAAATCCCAGAATTCCATAGCACTGAATCATGGCAGTTAAAGTGGTGTCAAACTACATTAATTCTGCAATGTAGATGCAGGCCTGGTTTTATGGTAATCACTCTACTTTCTTGAATAATCTTCCAGTGATTAGCAGCAAAGAAAGAGATAACAATTATATCTATCTGTATTTCAGAGTCTTAAAAAGACCTTCACGTGGCCAGTTTATTCATTCACATGGATGGTCTCCCACCTCAGTTTTCCATTAAGTGACAAAAATAACTTCCACAGGCATTTTCCCAAAATGAGTTCTTTGTATTCTGAAACTGTCTAAATAGAGTGGAAGCTCTAATAAATGTTTAACCAACCAACTTTGGAGATTGCTTAATATATGTAAGCTTCTTTTCAAACTCATGGGATTTGCAATATGAATAATGTGAGCTGCTGAATCTTTAATATTTCACACCAAAAGAAAAGCCTCAAGGTAACTTTTAGCACACTGCTGTAATCTTGGGAAATGAATTAATCATAATCTAAGTTCCTTGTGCATATTGTAAATCTGATGTTTTATTTCAGGTGCAGTGACTCTTTCCAACTTTCATATTAATAGATTCAGGAATCACACCCAAATAGAGATCTCCAGAAAGGTAAAGGTAAAGTTGGGAAAGAACCAAAGAACATCACAGTGAAATGGTCTTAACAACTCAGAACACAACAAAACAAAAAACTGCTTGAAGAAGAAGCTGTCTTAAGTGGAGATTTGAATAACTGTTTGGCTTTATATCGGGGCTTGATAGATAAGACTATTTAGCTTGCCTGATTTGCCAACTATTCAGGGTCTAGGACCAGACATTTCACCATTCCTTCCCCTATGTTCACCTTTCTGCTACTCTTCTTCTGCCCTCCTGGCTTCACCATACTTCTTGATATCATGCTAATCTATTCTAATGTCCCAATATGGTGATATGGATTCATGCCTCACGAGCTACTGATTGAGCTGCTATTATGTCACAGGGGTAGCAGTTCATGCATCTGACTTCTTAGGGAACAGTCTGGATTCCATATGTAAGGTCTACAAAAACCTTACATAAAAATAGAGCACTCCTCACTGGGGGCATGAATGTGCTGATGGCTTTGCGGTACACATTGGAATGCAGATTGGCTGAAGTATTCTGGAGACCGCTGCAATATTTTTAACAGCAAATGGGGGAGGCTGTAATCTTCAACAGAAGATCACTAGGGATGTTTAATTCTTGCTTGCCTATCCATTTTCCACTCTGAATCATGTCCTAGCAACTGTTTGCCATCTGTAGGGGAAAATATCTGAAAGAGATTGGAAGGATGGAGAGATAGCTGGAGAAAGGTGAAGAACATTATTTCCTGTTAGACTTCCCATGAAGCTTTTTGGGATTGCCTTTGTTTTTAAATGTCAGGTAAGATATATACAACTACAGTGGTACCTCGGGTTACGAAATTAATTCGTTCCGCGGCTAATTTCGTAACCCGAAAAACCTTCGTAACCCGAATTGCCATAGGCGCTAATGGAGAAAAAGCCGCGGCTCCGCCGCGGCTCCATTTAAAACAGCGCCGGGGTTTTTTCGTAACCCGAAAAAAAAACAAAAAAAAAAAAAAAAAAAAAAAAAAAAAAAAAAAAAAAAAAAAAAAAAAAAAAAAAAAAAAAAAAAAAAAAAAAAAAAAAAAAAAAAAAAAAAAAAACAAAAAAAAAAAAAAAAAAACAAAAAACACAAAAAAAAAAAAAAAAAAAAAAAAAAAAAAAAAACAAAAAAAAAAAAAAAAAAAAAAAAACCTTCGTAAAAAAAGCCGAAAAAATAAATCCCGTATGGGATTTTTCGGTAAAAATTCGTAAGCTGGGTAATTCGTATCCCGAGGTACCACTCTACTTGTGTTGGAGTTTATATACACAATTACTTGTGTTGGAGTTTGAGCTTCATGATGCAAGCCTGGCATTATTGCCCAGATCTAATCACATATAACCCCATTTGTTTTGATGTGAGATGCTCACTATTCCAAACTTGAGGCTTGTATTTCAAGTATGAACAGTTTAACAGCATTTAAAGATCAACTGCCTTAGCCTTTGAAGAACACTTATGTTTTTTGAGAAGCAACTGAACTCAGAAACTACAACTGAGTAAGAGCAGAATCATTCTTAGATAAAAGCATGGACTAAAGTAACTTTTCTGAACTCTTCAGAACCATGCTAGTAGCTCAGTTGTGCCATATATTATGATTATGTAGAATATCATTGAAGAAGTAAGCATTTCAGTGGTCTATAAATAGGAGAAGACATTTTTGTCCTGTTCTAATATGGGAATTTGAAACAACAATAACCTGAACTCCTTGAAGAAATGGGAACCTGAAATCACTGTCTGGAACAAATCCTGTAAATCATGTCAATCTCATAACTGACATAAAGAAGCTTTAAAATAAAATGCTATATAGCTTTTAAAGATGTAAAAGCTGGATAATTTCTGTCATCTTGGAAGCTATGAGTAGTCGGGCAGAAATTAATATTCCTGTAGTATATCATTACAATGTGTGATCTGCCATGACTACCAAACTAGAAATCTTATGAAATCAAAAGAAGAAGAAGATAAAAAGATAGGGTTATAAAATATGCAATTCATATCTGTATGAACTTCTAGTTTCATGATTAATCATTACTGATGTATTGTGTATCAATAATTAACTCTTGTAAAGACATTTCAGAGGTTATCAGAAAATTAGCTAGTTCAAAATGCATTACCATTATCATTTAACTGGTTTTTTAAAAATATGTAATGCCAGAATTTATCTTCCTTTCAAAAATACGATTAATGGTGTTACATGCATGCAAAGGGATCTTGTAGCACCTTTGATACTAACTAAAAGAAAAAAGCTAGTAGTAGCATGAGCCTTCATAGACCTGAGTCTACTTTCTCAGATGCATGGAGTGGAGGGGTCAGTGACAGACCTAAATAAGCAGGCTATGTATGAGAACAACAATAGAAATGCAAAACTTGTGGGTATGGAGATGAGGTGACAAATTCAATTTTAATGACAATCATTGGGGGATGAAGACAGGATGAAGGATGCAGCCTAAAGCCAAGGTGAATAGATAAACATATGGATAATGGTGGGAGGTGGAATGAAGTATGGGAACCAGAAAGGAGATGTGATGAAATGGCCAAGAGAGCTCTCATGAGGCTGGGGGGTTAGTTATTGTTATAATGTATGTAATGTGCCAGGAATCCATTGTCTCTGTTCAACCCACTGTTGATGGACTGTGATTTGTGAACACCAATTCTGCTATTTCTCCTGCCAATCTTTTTTTGTTTGAGAACCAATGTTCTGAGATCTGAGATGGAATGTTCAGGAAGACTGAAGTGTTGTGCAACCAGTTTTTGTCTATTGCCACATCTAATCTCTGATTTGTGTCCATTTACCCTGTAGCACAGGGACCGGCCTGTTTGTCCAATGTAGAAGGCTAAAAGGGCATTGCTGATAGAGGATGGCATGTACCATATTAGAGAATAAGAAAGTGAAAGTCCCTCTAAAATTGTTGGTAATGTTATTAGGTCCTGTAATGACATTTCCTGAATAGATGTGTGGGCAGAGTTGGTATCTGGGTTTTTGGCAATGTCTTGTAACTGTCTCCACATCTGTGTTGTGTGTCCTCCTGTAAGTAAGTAACTGTTTGAATGTCATGGTACAAATAACTGATACAAGGACAATTTTCATTAGACAGAGTCATAACTGATCAATAACACACAATACTTGCACCTCCATCAACAGTAGTACTGTAGATCTACGAGGACCCCTAAGCGACCATGCTGTTAAATTTGTTTACCTTTTTAAACAATATTGCTTACAGACCATGAGGCGTTGCCACCGTTGTGTATGAGGAAACGTTTACAACGTTTGCAGAATACTAGAAATAGAGCCAGCATGGTGAAATAATTTGAGTACGAGTCTATGGCTCTGGAAACTAGGATTCAAATCCCCACTCAGCCATAAAACCCATTGGGTAGCCTTGGGCAAGTCACATTCTCTTAGTCTCAGAAAACCCTGTGATATCTTTGCCTTAAGATCACTATAAATTGGAAGTGACTTGAAGGCACACAACAACTACAACAACGACATTGACTAAATCCAGAAAAAAATTAGCAGAGGAATACAATGTGGTCATTGGGATACTGTTTTCCCCCTGTGGTTGAATGAACAACAGCATCACTATTCTTGTTGTCCACAGGTATGCTGCAAATTGTACAACTAGACCTGCAATTGATCATGCAAATGTTAGGATTATTTTCTTGAGTGTAATTCAGAACTGTCCATGAGTGTAATATTCTTTTTGCTAGTGGAATGATGTCACTGGATACTGGCCAAAGTGTTTTATTCCAAGTCACTCACCAAGTTCAAGCAACCTGGAGGAATGCTCTACATGGGTTTAACTCAGTTTTCTTTCTAAGTATCACAGACAACTCAATAGAAACTAGATGTTTGACTACTCTTTGCTACCTTACCAGGGATGAAACTATGATATAGCATGATACATGATACTAGGGTCCCCAGCTAGGTTTACATAGGATGGGGAGAAACATAGTCCTCTTGCACTTTCCGTCTCCCTTCCTCATCACTCCTTATAGTGAACTTAGGAAGTGAATACGTACAAGACAAAGTCACTGAGAGAATTGTTAACATATTCAAAGGAATCTAGAATTTTACAGAACAAGAAGATCTTCAAAACAGAAAATCTAGGGTCCAGCAAGAATGAGTCTGGGGAGATTTAAGCATGCTGAGTATGTACATAGAAACAGAGTATTGATATGTGTGTGTGAGAGAGAGAGAGGGAGGGAGGGAGCAGACAGGGATGGAACAGAGTATCATGGGGGATCATGACACTTGGTTGTGAACACTTGAAGAGATACATAGCAACATTTCATTGCAGGTGTACTTCTTATATTTTGGATTTATTAAGTCAAATCTATTCACAGATAATCTAACCATTTGCAAGAACAAAATCAAAAGAGGAACAAAACAACACACACACACACAATTTATGTGACTTTCTGTGCAGAAAAAAATCTTTTGGAATATTTCAAGACATTTGAATTCAGGAAGAAAACTGCATGAAAGTCTTGCTGTTCTGTTATTCCTCTTGACAGGTTTCTCAACCTTTTGGGAACCCTTGTTTTGACTGAGGAATTGATAACAGAGAATATTTCTATCCTTATTTCAGGGGAAGATGAAGCTTTATCTTTCTGTCTGCTTTGAGCCACAAAATCTCTGTGCCTTCCTCTCTCTCTTTCTCTTTCTCTCAAGCCACACTTAATCTTTGTTCCATCCATAGCCTTTTCTTCCAACCATCCTTCTACATGAAGGCCAATGACCTACAAACACTGAAGCATGCTAGAAATCGTAATATAAATAAATAAAACAATAGTTATGTCTATCGTCCATGCATAAGATTGCAAGTCCACATAAAACTGCATCTGAACAGCCTTCTTGTGCCTGCATCTTTATGTTATACCGACTGAAATATTTTGAGCCTCCCTGACATTATTGACTAAGCCCAACAGTTTTCTTGTTTCACTGCAATTTATCTGGAGAGGAAGAAAACAAACATATTCATTTCCATGCATTCCCTACTCACCCAGCAGCCCATCCCATTATTCTTTTGGCTTGTTTTTAAATTAACTATTGTTGCCCTCAAGGCTGCTGTTAATTAAAAGAGGATTTTAAAAGAATCCTTCAGGAATATTGAGAACTCCTGAAACATCTCATTTTAAAAAGATGACTTCAAAAAATGTTCAGTGATTATTATCTGTGGCTGTGGCATCCTGTAGCTAACTTTATGCAGATATGAGACTTCTTTATATCATGAGCTTCTCTTGATGTTTTATTAACACATCTTTTTCTCTGTCAGAGTGTAATGGAATCCTATTTTCTAGCTGAAAGCAATGCTCTGAGATGTTTTCAATGCTCTGGAAAAATGAAAAGAACAAACAGAAAAGAACAGTTTGCTTCTGGGTGAAGTATCTAGCTTGTGTTTGGAAACAATGAGGAAAAATTCAAAGCCTTTCAGAACTTAAAAAGTACCGGTAAAAGTCTTCAGTAAATGATTTCAAGTTTTCAAACTGTAGCTCAAAGCCACTTTGAATGTTGGTATTTCAGTATAAGATCACTTATAACCCTTTTCATATAAAACTAATACAAACAAGAATGGAGATTTTTTAAAAAAACTTCGATCTATACCCCCTTGTAAAAAACTGAATTATTCATAAATGGAATAGATTTCTTTCTAAGATACTTTAAGCCTATTTATTTATAATTTATAAATTATTATTAACCTTTATTATTGGCTACCAATAATGCAAATCAAATATATAAAATTAAAATCTTTTAAAAAACAGATTAAAAGCACAATTAAAACACATCAGTAACAAATAAAAAGGAGCTGAAATCTCCTTCAGCAACATCCCTACTTAAAACACCAAAGTTCTGAATGAATATTTTTTTTTTTACTTTCTGTCACAGGGAGAACAAAGAGGAAGCCATTCACACAGCTACACCAATACTTGGCATGCATTTCTGGAGCCTGGGTGTGTCCACGAAGGAAGCTCTCATTTATGTCACGTAAAGCCAACAACACCGCAGCTTTCGTGCCCTTTGCAAGGCGCAAAAAGGAGCAACTTTTTGTGGCTCCTTTTTTATGCCCTGGAAAGGCCAGATCGGGGCTGCGGTGTGTGGTTGCCGCGGTCCCAGTCTAGCTGTATAAGGTGCGGTTGGAGGCTGCCCCTTTGGGGCTGTTTGCACTGCCCCTATTTATCAGTCTATAACATGGTTGCAGAATCCTGGACCAGCTAAAGCTTCTATAGACTTTTCAAAGGCAGATCCATATACAAGAGATTGTTTTTGTGTGTCAAGTTGTTTCCAACATATGGCAACCCTAAGGTGAATATATCATGGGGGTTTCATGGCAAGATTTGTTCAAAGTGGCTTTGCCTTTGCATTCCTCTGAGACTAAGGCGCATTACAGACCGCCTAAAAGCGGCGGTCTGCCGGCGCTGCTGGTTGCTCCGCGAGGGAGCCGCAGCAGCCAAACCGTGCAGCTCCCGCGTGGAGCAACAAAGAAGCCCCAAAATGGCGCTTCTTCCCACGGTGTGGTTATGACGCCATGAGGCGCCAATTGCGCACTTGCGACGTCATAAGCGCTGCGCAATGTGCGGACGCTATGTGTCCGGAATGTAACAATGGCGGTGCCTGTGTGTATAGGGCGCCGCCATTATTACGCTCCGTCACGTGCTAGGGGTGAGGCCGGTGTGGACGTTAGGTCCCCAGCCAATCCTAGCACGTGATGGGGGCGCCTCAAGAGCCCGTCTGTAATGGGCCCATGAGATTGTGACTTGCCAGAGGTTACCCAGTGGGCCAGCCAAGTGGAGATTTGAACCCTGGTTTCCAAAGTCATTGTTCAGTGTTCAAAGCATTATACTACTGACTCTCTAATACAGGAGATTATAGCAGTCTAAAAGGAATGTAACAGTGTGCTGTTGGCACACACTTTTCCTATGAGAACAGTGTTCCACGGGCCCGAATGGTGGAAATGTACTGCTACCAAAATCTAGGCTAAAATGCTTAGGGTGAAATCTAGGAATACAATCAAAGTACAATTTGATATGTTCTGAGTTTTCTCTACTCATTTGTTGTATAGCTCAGTTCATAACCTTGAACTCTCTTAAAACCTAGCATTTTCATGTGGTTCTATGAAGAAGAAGAGGACACTCAGAGGTGACTGTGACCATCTATGGCCTATACCATTTCACTTTTCTAGAAATCAGTCAGAAGGGCTTGTCAAAATTTCAAGAAAATTTGCAAGAGCTGTCAGAAAATCAATCAGACTTATTAGCCTTCTATCACCTCATCTCCACAAAGGCTCTGGATGCCAATCAATCTAAACTTTATCAAGTACAGTGGAATTAGCCTTACGCGGAGGATCCATTCCGGACCCCCTCCCCTGCGTAAGGCAAATTCCGCCTATGCTCAAGCCCGATTCAAATGCGGGGTCAGCCTACTTGGATGGGAGACCACCAACAAATATCAGGTGCTATAGGCTATATTTCAGAGGAAAGAACTGGGAAAAACCACACCTGAGTATTTCTTGCCTAAGAAAACCCTATGAAATACATGGTGTTACCATAAATCAATAAGCACCTTGAAGGCAAAGACACACACACACACACACACACACACACACACACACAAAACCTATCTGGAGAAACACAAGCAAAATAGATTGCTTGGGCAGGCAATAGAAATCAGGCTGGGAAAAGGTTGGGGGCTCTCAGGAGTAAGTATAAAAAGAGGAGGAGCCAGTGGTATTGGCAGCCCATGTCAGGATCCTGTGGGATTTACAGCCAGGAAGGCTGGGGGAATAACAAAAACTGCCTGAGGAGAGGATATAAAAGATAACTGAGCTGAAAGTGTGAAATTAACAGTTAAGGAACCTGGGTGTTGTTTCTGTGTGAACTAAGAGGCTGTACACCAGCATTATACGCTGGCCTCAGGGCAGAGTGGAGGTCTGGCGTCCACATGATGCACACCCTGACACTGTCCTGATGCTGCCACCATGCCGTGCTGCGCCTGACAGTATGATGCAGTGCCAAAAGGCACGCTTCCTGCAACACAAAAAGGAGCTGATTTTGTAGCTCTTTTTTATGCACTGTGGAAATGCCAGATCGGAGCTGAGGTATATAGTTGCCACAGACCTGACCTGACGCTGAAAGAGGCATCCTGTTCATCCCAGTAGTCAGTGAAGAAACATAAAAAGTCAGTAAAGAAAAGTAGTAAATGTGTAACAACTGAAGTCTCTTGCATACTGTAACCACAAGCTTGAGAACCATCCACCAAGAAAGATACAATATTAAATTCGGAAAATAAATAGAGTTGTTTTTTTATTTAAGTTCAACAAAGAGTGCCCTGAAGTAATTTCACAGATAACAACAAACATGCCACCAAGTATATTAAAACGCTACCAAAAGTAATAAGAACAATTATTAATAAAGACATAAGGGCCAGAACAGACTAGCCAGAAAAGTCAGTTTTCATGCAGCTGGGGGTGGTGGTGTTTTGACAGTGCACCCCTCCAAGATGCCTGGAAGACACTCAGCCAACTAGATGGGGGGTGGCTTCAAGCCACTCTGAGGGCATGGTGTTTTTGATGAGGCACATCCCTGGAGTGCATGGAAGCCGCTTGGGGATTGCCCAAGGGACACTAAGGTGGCCCTTTACCAGTCCAAATAGAAGCAGATTTTTTCTGCTCCTATTTGGGCTGGCAGTGGAGGGCACATAAAATTGGTGCCAACCATTGTGTTAGCATTAGAGAGAGAGGTCAATCAAGTGGGGTCCCCACACTATCTAAGATTATCCTAGATAACTGTTCCCACCCCATTTACCATCTTGCCATTCAGCAGTAGTACTTTCTCTTGGCCACTTAGGCTTCAAGATTGCTATTGCTCTCTAAATTGGGATACACTGGGATGGCTTTATGTCCATTATAGCCAAACTTTCTAGCTATGCTCAATACATCTAGAATTCCTTTGATTTGGCAGCTGAATAGTTGGTTCTTCATTCTAAAGTATAGTGAAATTTAGCGAAGGACAATGTCAAATATTAAACCGTAGTGGAAATAAAACTATTTGCAGTAAAAGAAAACCAGATAATCTAATTTTCTCCCCTCAGAGTAATCCATCAAAATAAACTCTTCTTTATTGCCAGCAAAATTATGCACATTAAGAAGTGTTTGGAATCATCAAGACAGTACTGTAGTATGAATAGAGCTGCAAGCTATATTACAACAGGACAATTACTCATACCATTAATAATGCTGATATTTTAGTAGTACTAATTGCATCTAAATAAATACAAACAGTAATTCAGTGGCACACATTAAAATATCCCTAGAATAATTCAGTGTATCAAATCACAATGAATGAGCCAATCTAAGTCCTTTTATTATGTTTTACTCTTATAATGTTGTAGTTATTCAAACTTAGTGAAGTCTATGATAATGAAAACAATATTTATTAGTAATACAGAGATCGTCAGATTATTGACATTGGCCTAATTCATGTTGATTTTATTAGAAAGATTTTAACTGCCATAGGACCTGAAATGTAGATGAAAGATTCATTGTAATCAATAGGCTATTATTCCATGGAATTGTGTTGAGGATTAAACCCTAAATTGAAATATGTATGTGTTTTCATGAATTCTCACAAACTGAACAGTTTATTTCAGTTCAGTTTTTTGACAGAAACAAAACCAACAGTTATGGTGAAATGCAAAGCAAGAGGAAACTCTTAGCTGTTTTTAAAGCACACATGCAAAAACTATTCTAGTTTTGAAAGTAAATTAAATCTGTCCTCAGTGCTTGAATTGCTCTAAAGTGATAGGCAATAACAGAGCTGCCAAACCAGAGTAAACGTGAAAAGAAACATTCTGTGGTCCATGATTGAAAGTGAACATAAAAGAATGTCAGGTAGATGGATGCTTTATTGTTATTTCATATTTGAAAGTGGCAAACAAGGACGAAATGCAGCTGAGGGTGTGAAATTGCAAGCCTTCCATCTATTTCAGGGGGCTTGGCAGATGCAGCTAACCTTGTCTTTTGATCATGATCACACCCCCTGTGTGTTTCTACACATTGATCAGCTGTTCCACCTGATGAAAGCTTGTCATGGGAAGCACTCTGGGGATTTATATTTATATGCACACTTTTTCTCACCATTATATTTTTACTGTGAGCCAGCTTTGAATACAGAAAAGAAAAGGAGAAAAGAAAAATTGAGTAACTAAATACAGTTGAACAGCAGGAAGTGAACTGATAACATCTTCCTGAAGTAAAGAATGGAAATCTTCAACTTCTCCTTCATTTATTATTTTGGAGCCATCAACGATACTTCCCTGGCATCTACTTTATCAATTTAAGACACACAGGTTTCTCACTCTTTAACACTGTCAATTCTCATTCCCACTCTTCGTGTTTATTATGTGATCCTTCAACTCTGCATGCTTTTTTTAAAAAGCAAAAAAGCTCCAAGCTTTTAATTGGAATTGGCTCATTTTTATTTATTTTTATTCGTTTTCAAGAGACTGGAATGGAAAAGAACACCACAAAAGATCATGGTAGTGAGAACTTTTTTATGCTGTCTTTAGAAAGCAACAAGAAATACTGGATCACAGGATAGGAACAATAATTTGAAGTGTCACCTGTTATGTTTCCTTGGAGACACACCATTATACATTTGGTATGCCTGACAGATAGTTATCTAAAGGATGCCTTCATCTGAAAAATTTCTAATGTGACTCCATAATCTGCCTTGCACAATTTGATCTATCGCTCACTTAGTAGGAGAGACAGAATCTATTGACTCACAAAGTTGGGAAGATGGAAATATAGGACAATTGTATTATGATCCATCTGTTACGAAACTCTAATTTTAAACACTTAAAAAATGGTTTGGATCCTGAGTCTCACGCACTAAGGAGGCCGCTGTCGGAAAACAAGACCATTTTTGCTGTGCCTCTCCTCTGTCATCCTGCCTCCACCCCAAAAGATCCTCTAGCCTTCCTGAATTTATTTCCAGGGGACACAAGAAGCTGGAGGGGCAGTTGATGAGCGCTGCCTTCCCCTTCACTTGTGGGAGAATCTGCAAATGGAACTCTGTTCAAAGCTCTGTCCTGCCAGTGGGAGAAGATAAAGAATTCTAGCCTATTTGTGAGTTTTGATTTAAAACAAAACAAAACAAAACAAAATACAATATTTCAGTGGAAGAAAGGCAGGTGCGAAATAATCTGAACAAAACAAATGCCTCCAGTTCTGGACTGTATCAATTGAAAATGACCAGAGACAATATAAGCAAGAGCTGCTGTTCAGAGAAGTTGAAACAGATATATGTTTCTTTTGTCAATTTCAAGATAATCGACTTTCTGAAGGCGATGTTCATAATTATTTTAAATGGTTTTAACTGGTCTTAGGATGCCTCTGCAATGCAGAAATAATGCCGTTTGACACCACTTTAATTGTGATGGCTCAGTGCTATGGAATTATGGGATTTGTAGTTTTGTGAGATACAGTTGGCCCCTTCATATCCATTACGGACCACCCTGCAGATGACAAAAATCATGGGACCTCAAGTTCCCTTCTTCCCAGTGGTGACTGGGCCTGGGAGAATGGGAATGGGCCATCCACAGATGCTCCAATCCACAAATGGCAAGCCCAAAGTTGGGGAGGGCCAACTGTATTTAGCCTTCTCTGTTGAAGAGCTATGGTGCCACAACAAACTACAAATCCCAGTTTTCCACAGCACTGAATCATGGCAGTTAATATGGTGTCAAGCTGCATTCTTTCTGCAGTGCTGATGTGGTCTTAAGTTGTCTGATTTTAACTGATAAAGAATTCAATATATTTTTCATTTTTAAAACAAATAATATTTATTGTTTTCAAAATGTTTTATCAGCAACTGCCCTGAGATATACAGTGAGAAAGAAATATTTTAATAAGCTAATAAGTAAGTGTAAGTAATAAAGTCATTGCTGTCCTTCCTCCCTACTATAGGCCTCTTGTCCCACAGCTAAACACCAATCTGATTCTTATTCATTGCACTACAAATACTGCAACATTTTATAGCCTTAAAATCTTGTTTGAAGACCAACCACAACTCTGTCAAAAAACTGAGGTTAGGTAAATTTAGGTTAGGGAAGTAAAATTAAACCTCTATTTCATGATCAGAGGACTGAACTCTCAGGGACGTAACCAGGATTTTGGGAAGGGGGGGTCCCAACTAAGTGCCACCATTTTAAGAGGCTAAGAGGCCCCCCCCCGACACAGAAAGAGGGTCGAGCGTTTACCTCAGTAAGGGTAAAGAGGAGGGGAAGGAAAGGAGGGGGCTGCTCCACTTCAGCACCATTGCCAAGGGCTCCTCAGGTTCATTCAAGGGAAAGGAGAGACAAGGGAGTCGGCTTTTGTGGGGAAGGAAAAATAAACCAAGCCGGGACAGGCAGGTTTTGGGGTCAGTGGAGAAGTTTGCCCTTGGAGTGAAGGGAAGGGGAAGAAAAAGAGAAAAGAGGGCTTGTTCCCTGGCTTCCTCCTCTCAGGGGCTCCCGCTGCCCTCACGCCTTCCTCAAACCCCACACGAGGAGCTGTGGCTAAGTGTTGCCAACAAGCCTCGATGATATTCCCTGATGGCCTTCTCTAGAAAGTATGTCCCTCAATGGGAAGGCCTATGACCACATGGTGGTCCTATGGGTCCCTTGCCCTCCAGCACTGCAGTGTCCAGTGGTCTCTCCTCCGTCCCAGCAGGTGACGATGGTCCACCAGGACCCAGCCATGGTGTGGGGGGCGGAGCCAGGGGACAGAAAGTCTCCACATTCTGGATTGCCCAGCTCCTGGATGCCATGGAACAGGAGGTGAGGCTATCTGTCAAATGGGGAGTGTGTTTCTGCGCAATCAGCTGAGGGACTGTTGGGGGAAGGAGGGGACCCTGTTCATGCCACCAGGTGATCGGGTCCACATGTGTCTGCTAAACACCCACTTCCCTTGTTTTCTCTTGCTGGTCACCAACTGGAGTAGAGGGTCACTGCCGTGGCGGGATTTATTTTGCCCATCTGTTTTACCCCTCAGGTATGGCTTTGGCTGATGCCTGAAATGAAAAATAATAGCTATAAGACTGCTTTGTCTTGAGACTAATATACCTAGAGACTACAGTGCTGTGTGTGTGTATGTGTGAAAAAGTAAAGCAGACAAGATGATTTAAGTTGTTGTTTGCCTATGTTGTTGACAACCAAGCATAGTTTGGGCTCTGATCTATGATATGTTGACAATATATCTGAAATAAGCCACTGTTTGAAAATGACTCCACATCCATTCACAGACTCAACCTTTCATGACTGAATTGTTTTCCATGGCTTGAATTAAAAAAAACACCACCCAAAAGCAAACCTTGATTTTGCCTGTTTATATAAGGGGCACCATTTTACTATGTCATTGTATATAATGGGACTTCACCATCCATGGATTCTGGTATCCTGGGAGATCCAAGAACCAAACCAAACAGAAACCAAAGTATCCATATGAATGGGAATGGATACTGTTTCAGATATCCATTTCCATACATATGTGCAGCTCTGGCAGTAAATAGAATTTATTTGTGCTAATCAGCACTTTACCTGATGCATGACATATATTTCTTGAATTAAATTGTTTATCTGTTGCATTATGTGTTTGTAAACGGATTGTCAAGACAATGTCCAGAAAATTTAGGTGGCTATTTACAATGATATTGCACAATTTGGCCAAAGACATCTTATAACAAATTCTGGTGTCAACTCTGAGGCTGTATCTATATGGGCAACATTCCCAGAGAATTTAATTCAACTGCACACTCACATATGCCATTACCTCCCAGCAAAGCTGTAGATAGTTTCCTTATGGTAGAATGATAAGACATGAAACTGGCATTAAAAATTGCTAAACAGAAACCATGGCAGATATTCCGTGCTCCTAGGATATTAAAGCTCTGATTTCAAGTTCACCAAAGTAAAAGGTGCACAGAGAGTGTGAAATTCTTATATGGAGTTCACTGAATGATTTCATAAGGTATCATCAGACTTTAACTAAGGATGGAATTGGCTGGGTCATACCAAACAGTAATTATCTCAGTTGTAGCCCTGTGGAGCTTGAGTGGTAGGCCAATAAAAGATGGTTATGCTTTCAATAAATACTTTTTGTGAGCCTATTCATATTTACTAGCTGAATCTTGCTAACTTCATCTGGTTGATTATGTATGCTGTTAGTATCTCCCTTTTACCAGATGTGTCTCCTAATATTCTCTTCAGTTACAATATATTATCCCACTTGATTTCAAATCTTAAGTGTAGATATAATGCACCAAATACTCAATGAATCCAATAAAATATGCTCTACTTCAAAGATGATGCAACCATGTTAGTTTTAAAGATGCTACTGAACTGATGCTCCTAAAGATAAATATCCACAAATACTGTTAGAATGTAAATGAGTGACCATAACAACATGCAGTACACAAGTATTTTCACCAGATTCTATGCTACAGAACAATATTGGCTAATGTGTCCATGGCAAGAGCAGGGATACAATACACAATATTATATTTCATAGAATCGCAGAATGGGAAGTTACCAAAAGATCATGTAGTCTAGCATGCTGCAAATGCACGGATTCACAACTAATGCAGCCCTGACAGATGGATAGTCAACCTCTGAATAAAAACTTGCAATGAAGGAGAGACCCCCATTTCCTGAGGTAGCCTATTCCACTGTCAAACACCTCATAATGCCAGGGAGTTCTTCTTAATATTTAGTTTGAATCTTTTTTCTTGTAATTTGAATCTTTTTGCTTTGACTGCATATTACATTTCACAAATTCATTTTTATCTCTTTAACTTGCCATTAAATGTTTATATCTGCCAACATGCCATACTTTTTTTATCTCATTACCAATACTACGAGTTTAATAAAATGGTCTTGTGGTCAAGAAATAATGCTATCTTCTAAAAGCTGGGAAATGTTCTTCCCTGAAGCAGAAGAAGAAAGTGACAGCGATGAACTATAGTGATGTGGACTGTGTGGCTCTTCAGATTGTGAAACCTTCCTTGCTGAACTGCAGCTCCCATGACTCTTCACCATTAGCTGTGCTGGGTAGGACTGCTGGGAGCTGAAATGCAACAACATCTGACTGGAGGGCTATACAATTCTCAGACTTGGACTACAGGGTCATCAAAATGGTGTGGTAACATAAGGAACCATGAACCAAGGAACTGCATATAGCATTTCCTTGTTAATTGCTATCAAGTCAAGTTCAATATACTGTTTGGTGAATGAGAGATGAATGAGAGACTCCCAAGTTATCATGTTATCAACAGCCCTACTCAGGTCTTGCAAATTTAGGGTTGTGGCTTCCTTGATTGAGTCCATTTCCCTATTATATGTGAAATAAAGATATGCTACATCCACAACATTCTCTTCATCTACCAAACTGGTAATTTTATCAAATAAATAAATAAATAAATAAAAGGACTGCATGTCCCACACCGTTTTAAAAGGTCTCTTATCCTCTTAGAAAAGGGAAAATGATTGAAAATCCCCTAGCCTGTCATTCCACCAGCAGGATTCCTTTCCTAGATTGAAAGGCACATGTGAATGAGAAAAACAATATTTTGGTTCAAGCCTCTGTTTGCTTGTTGTGAGAAACATACATCACAAAGTAACTACAACAAATAGAGCTTTCTCTCTTGGTGAAGTTCAGGGCCTTTACATGTTTTTGAAATGCCATCCTATTCCTAACTGAATAGTTTCATTGAATCACATGAATCCAGTCTTAAGCAGTTACTGATTGGAATATTTACAACACTGGTATATACGTGGCCCTTAATTTTCAAGTTGATAATACTGCAAACAGTTAAAACAGTTTAAACAATATTCCAGCTTTTCACTTGACATTTGAAAAGCACTTCTGGGACTATCTCTTGTTTCATTTTGGATTGTCGTATCATAGTGTTTTTGTGGGAAATGACCTCTGCACAACCAGTTAATTTAGGAGATGATGATGATGATGATGTCTACTGCTTAAACAGTTTCTTAGGAACTGACATGAATTATGCTACATTATCGGTTGAATTAGTGAAGGCATTCTAAAGCTTTTTATATTATTACACATTGCCAGTTACCAGGTGTCTAGCAAATCCTACACTGAAAGATTGCTACTAGAAGGCAGGAGTCTTTTCTGAAGATAGGATGCTGTTATCACAATCATAATGAGAACTGTCACAAAGTCACATCTGTTCCTTATGGGAAACGACTTTACAGCACGAATATAAAAACGTATATAGTTAAATTATGCTTATTTAATTCTCTTACTGACCTAATTTTGCTGTTTCAGCCTGAAAATAATATCCTTTAAAAAAATCATTTTAAAGATTATAGAAAACTAAAGTAAAATTTAAAAATACACCAAAAATATCTAAACAACTTACAAATAAGAAAAAATAAAATAAAAAAATCTATGACACATATAGAGAATTACATAGACAATGTATGACTTCCAACTTTTTTCTTGGGTGCAATAAACCAATACAGTATAGCTAATTCAACATCTCCTTCAGAACCTCAGCTTCTCACACTTCTCCCAAAATTCAATTTCTACTAATTATCAAATCCTCTTTTTATCATCCCCTCCCCTTTTTTGCAAAAATTCCATAACAGATTTCCACACTGATTTCACTCTAATGAAACAGGTTAACTTGTCCACCTCAACCAGGTCCATCAATTTCAGCAATCTTCTTTTGTCAGTATTTCCAAGCTCTTCTATCTCTGCACATATAACTGTCTGGATACTGCGGTTCTATACTTAAGCAAAGGTTATATGTTTTACTTATCATATGTTCATCATCTGTACATAATTGCAATTCTTTATTTTTTTCAACCATATCTCTTTTTATCTATCCTAAATCTTTTGAATAACTGTAAATGAGAATACAATTGAAAAGTATAACATTCTACAGGCAATAGGACATCTGTTTTAATCTTATATTCTCCTTTGACAAATTCTGGTAAGTTATCCATCTTTCTTTGCCTGTTGTTTCCCTTCTAAAATGTACTTCTTGTGATGAGACCCATAAAGGCATCATCTGACATAACATAGGTTTGTATTTATTCCAAATTCTCATTAAGGCATACCTCACAAAGTGATTATTAAAATTTGCATTCACTTTAGCTTTGTCGTACATTACAAATCCATGCCAACCAAAACCTCAAATCGTATCCCTCCAGTTCTAATAGACTTGTTTCTCAGCGCAATCCATTCTTTAAGCCAAACCAAACAGCAGACAGCAAAATGCAGTTTAAAATCAGGTAAACCCAGTCCACCTCTTTGCTTAGCATCTTGTAACACTCTATATTTTACCCTTGTTTCTTCTCTTACATAAATCTTTCTGCCACCACTTAAATGATACCTCATTCATCAAAACTGGTATTGTTTAAAATAAAAACATTGTTCTCGAAAGGACATTCATTTTTATCAGCAAGATTCTACCCAACAGGTTTTAAGGTGATTTTTAAAAAGCTTTTTATCCCAGGGGATTGTACAGTTTGGTGCGGTACAGACCACCCAAATGCACTGTGGTCCTGGCAATACTAAGGTTAGGGAGCACGCACCAACCACACGCTCCCTAACCCTAGTACGTGTGGGGACCACCATGATTGGACATCCCCGTCCACATGTCGCTCGCGTCGTTGACATCACAGCTGTGCAGCGTCCAAATGGCACTACAAAGCTGTGATGTCGCCGCGCTGCGCTGTCCTAAGTACTTTGCTGCATTGCAGCTGCACAGCAAACAGGAGCTGCTCCTGTGCTCTCCATTTTTGCTGTGCAGCAGTGCCGCACCATTTGGTTGCTGTGATAATGCTGTGCAGCAAAGAGAGGAGGCTCCAGCCTGCCTTTTGTAGGCGGTGTGTACCAGGCCCTAGTCTTTTTTACTGTGTTTCATGAATTAGGACTGGAGTGAATGTGAGGAAGTGGGGAGGTGAGTGGAGGGGTGTGTTAGGACACCAGCTGTATCTAAAGGTATTCCCCTTTGACAAGGTTGTCAAGTAGTGTCTGAGCATAAAGGGTCAGCACCATTTTTTCCCTTTGCATTCTTGATGTGTGAAGCTTTGAATTTGCAGGCTTTGAATCTTTGGTTGCCTTTAATTTGGTTTTCAATATAATTTTCCTGGACTCATTTCAGTAGATCTGTATAAGACTGCACTATAAGTTTCAATCCTAGACCTATTCTCCTGGAGTTAAGTCCCACTGAACTCAGTGGAACCTACTTATGAGGAGATATGAATGGGATTGGGCTGTTAAGCCTGCAATTCTGTACACATTTTTGTGGGGAGGGGGCATTGACATCATGGATACCAGTGGGAAGGGTACAAACACATAAGTGAACAACTGTCAATATGTGCATGTACTGAGGGGAAACAAAACAAAGGCTGTAAAGTGAGCTGTGTGTGTTTGTATGTGTGTATAACAACTATGGATATGTGAATATATGCATACGTGATAGGGAAACAAAAGGAACAAGCACCCACAGAAGTTGTGAGTTCCACTGCCATGTAGATGGAAATAATCTGCAACATATGACCTTAGTAGATGCACCCCCTTAAGTGGGCTTGTTTTCATGATGGGGAACTTGTGGCTTGTCTTTCCAATTCCAAATTGGATTAAAAGGGGCACATGCAGGTTGAGAATTGAACTAGAACAATAATAATCTATGTTGGAGCTGGGATAGAGTCTCTGATCTAGAGTAGCAATAGCAAGTACATTTCTATACCTCTTATTGGTGCCCTTAAGCACTCCCTAAGCGGTTTAAAATGTGTATGCTAATTGCCCTCAACAAGCTGGATACTCATTTTAGTGACCTACGGAAGGATGCCAGGCTGAGTCGACCCTGGAGCCCTGGGATCAAATTCACAACTTTTAGCTGTGAATGGCTGCAGTACAGGCATTTAACCACTGCACCACCAGGGCTCCCTATTAATGTAGATTCATTTATTATGTATATCTTCAACAGTAGTATGTAATCACAATATTCAGGCTTGCCTAAATAACCTAAAGGCACCAGATCTTGTCTGTGCTAGGAAGCTAAGCAGGGTCATTTCTTGTTAGTACTTGGATAGGAGACAATCAATAAAGTGCAGTAGCCTATATTTCAGAGGAAGAAACTGGCAAAACCACCTCCGACTATTCCTTATCTAAGTAAACTATGAAATTCATGGGGTCACCATATGCTGGCAGGCAACTTGAAGACTTCTAAAGCAATACTTTGGCTCACACAATCAAATTTTGTCGAACTGGCAGTTACTCCCATCACCATTCTCAATTATGTAAAGTCATTTTGTAATGATAATTTGAATTGGAGATGAGATGGGTAGGAGGAATATGGTGCAGAAAATATTTCATTTTAGGTTTTAAATCTGGTACAGATATTTATTTATTTATTTATTTATTATAAATAACCCTATGAATGAGACATCTCCAAGATCCCCTGTATCCACTGCTGTAGTCTATAATTTCATGCCTGTGACCTCCTTGATTGAGTCTATACATCTGGCACGTGGTCTTCTTCTCTTTCTACTTCTTTCTATCTTTCTTAGCATTATTGTTTTTTCTAATGAAGCATGCCTTCTTGTGATGTGGCCAAAGTATGACTGCTTCAGTTTGATCATTTTGGCTTCCAGATGGGTCAAGGAGCCATTTGTTTGTCCTCTTGGCTGTCCACAATATCCTCAACACTCTTTGCCAGAATGACATCTCAAACACATTGATTTTCCTCTTGTTTGACTTTTTCACTGTCCAGCTCTCTCATCCATACATGGTAATGGGAAATACAATGGCTTGTACGATTCTTTCTTTAGGGTTTGTGATCATGTTTAGTTCCTTCATAGCTGCCTTCCCCATTCCTACCTAGTCTTCTGATTTCTTAATAGCAGTCTCCATTCTGCTCAGTGTTTGATCCAAGGTAGGGGAACTTTTTAACTGTTTCAATTTCCTCATCGTCTAGGTTGAATTTGTGTAGTTAGTTCCTCCATGGCCATTATTTTTGTTTACTTTATGTTCAGCATTAAGTCTGCCTTTGCACTTTATATTTATATTTTAAATTTATATAAAATTTATATTTATACACTTTATATTTTTATTTATATTTATAGCTAGGTGTTAAAAGAAGCCATATTTCAAGCTGACATATCCCACAATTCACAAATTACATAAATTAATGGAAAAAATTACCCTAAAAGAATAAGGATTCTTGTGGGGCTGTGACAACTAAGCAACATTTGAGTTTTCTGTGGGTGTTTTGGGCTATGTGGCCATGCTCTGGAAGAATTTATTCCTGATGTTTCATGTGCAACTGTGGCTGGCATCTTCAGAGGGTGGTGGCATGGAAGTATGTAGAGTATACCTGTGGGACTCTTGCTTGGAAGGAAGTGTTTTTTTACATGTTAAAAATGTTTGCTTGGGAGCAATGTTTGCTTGGGAGTAAAATGAACACTGTCATGTAGTTTATTCCAAATGAAGTTAATAATGCAAAAGACTTTTTTTTTTAAAAAAAAGAAAAAGAAAAAAATAATGTCTTCCACTATTTCTGACTGTGTACTTGCTAATTCTTACTATATTTTGACTGTATAAAATTTGTCTATTTAGTAGTTAATTTCTAGGCACCAGTACAAATGTAAGCTTTATGCTGTAGCCAAAGGAAATATCACCTACAGACAAGGTTGATTCAGTGAAGAGGTTCGACCAAGAAGCTAATCAAGCATTAATAAAATTGCCTGTTTTTTTTAAAGTCCTCACACCCCACATTCACATTAAAATCTTTATAAATTGACGAGAGAGAAAAATCCTTCATGGTGAGTCTGAATGGTCATGACACTTGGCATCTCCTTTACATGCAGCAAAAGTCATGAAGTCAAGAGCTCTCAGTGAAGGTCTTCCCTCCATCTGCACATGGTAATTTACACAAAGAGAGCACAGAGCTCAACAGTCATTTCAACCAAGGATGAGAAAATATGTAAATTGACCCATAAATTGTATGCTGCCTTGCTTTGCAAAGGTCACACTTTTATTAATATGTACATAGTGATTATAGAACAGAGATTTTAACTCATTATTCTGAAGGAGCAGGTATTGACTCCTGACGAGGACTCTTGTAATTACAAAATGATATGACCTGTCCAGTATATTTATTTTCTGTAGTAATAGTATCTGTCACAATTAACTTTTAAATAATAATTTTCTGACTTGCTTCTTTGGAGCAGATCATTATGGTGCTTTCTCTCAGACTGGAAAAGAAAGAGGCACCAGTGCTCTCACATGATATATGAGTATTAGAGCTATCAGCATTCAAGGCTCATGGTTTTACAGTATGTGAAAGAAGAAGTGTGAACAGGAGCCTCAGAAAATAGAGACAGAGCCCATAGGAGGCAGGAGAAAGAAAAAGTAGTGGGGCTGAAGAGGAAAAGAGTGGGAAGAGAAGTGCGGAAGTTGTGTGCAGGTAGAGTGGGAATGGTATAGTTTAAACAGAAGGAGGCAGGGATTGTGTAATTAATGTTTCCAGGCTGGAACTCAAAAAATCTAGTAAATCTAGAAGGGGACAGGAATTGTGCTGGTAAGTTTTCCAGGCTGGAGCATAGGGTAATCCACTAAATGTAGGGGGCACACCCTCCACATATGAATTTCCTTTCACCAATGCAGTCACAGCAAGAATGGAGGTGGGGTGATAAACCTCTGAGTTTACTGGCAAGGGCAAGATTCTGCCCCATCCTCTCCACTCCCCCCTGCTTAGGCAAGTGCAATTTACTTTTGCACTTTATACTCAGTTTACAGCTGGCGGGTGTGAGAGGGAGATGCCAGTTGTGTCACTGAAGTTGGTCTCACCCAGCGGTGTCACTTTTGGGAAGGGGCAGCAAAAGTGATCTTATCTGCAAACATGTCCCAAAGCCTGGGAACTGGTTCCCAAGGGAAGGTGGGTGGGTGGGTAGGCAGGCCTGGGGGAGTTGCAGTAGAGGACCCTGGCTTGGGAGGCACAGAGGAGGGAGATAAAGACAGAGGGGAGACCACCACCCCCACAAAAGAGAAGGCAGAGTAAATACTGTAGAGGAGTGTGGCAGAGGTGGTGGCCTGGGCATTCTGGCATACAGCCTGCTTTATTCTGGTAGGAGACAACAACTGCTTCTGCCTGCTTGCCCTATTCCCTCCCTCCCTCCTGTAATGGCAGCACCCTGTGCCACACCAGCTGTGTTGCATTTCCTTCTTCCTTCTTCTTCTCTTCCTCCACCTCGTCTAGCTTTTCGGTGGCATCAGTAGGCACCATGGAGGCAGGAATGCTGAGAGAGGAGCAGCTTCTCCTCATCGTTGTGTGTGTGTGTGGGGGGGGGCAGCATCCCTGCTCTGGGTGTTACCCCTTGTGGGGGGCAGGGCTTTCAGGATGGGACAGAGCCCCAGGCAGGTGGCAAGGCCTCTGGGAGCAGTGGCAAAAAGGGCATGCTGCCCTTTGTCCACTGCTGCTGCTGTGTGCCACTCGACTCATAAGGCATGGTTTCCAGGCCTCATCTGGAATACTGTGTCCAGTTCTGGGCACTGCAATTCAAAAAGGATGTTGACAAATTGGAGTGTGTTCAAAGGAAGGCCACCAAAATGGTGAAGGGTCTGGAAACCATGCCTTATGAGGAAAGACTTAGGGAGCTGGGTATGTTTAGCCTGGAAAAGAGATGGTTAAGAGGTGATATAATAGCCCTGTTTAAGTAGTTGAAGGGGTGTCACACCACTGCGGATGGAGCAAGCTTGTTTTCTGCTGCTCCAGAAACTAGAACATGGAATAATGGATGCAAATTGCAGGAAAAGAGATTCCACCATAACATTAGGAGGTATTTCCTGACAGTAAGAGCTGTTTGACAATGGAGCACACTCCCTTGGAGTGTGGTGGAGTCTCCTTCTTTGGAGGTCTTTAAGCAGAGGCTGTTGGAGATGCTTTGATTTGGATTTTCTGCATGGCAGGTTTTGTACTGGATGGCCCTTGTGGTCTCTTCCAATTCTATGATTCATTAGTAGAGCAGCACTGTAACAGTGAGTTCTCATGAGGAGAGCAGTACCATGGCAGGAAGTTCAGGAGGGCCGAGCTTATGAGAAGAGAGGTGCTACAGCAGCGATTTTGGGATGGCCCTCTCCTTCACTGCCGTGGCATAGTTTTCCTCATAAGGGGAGCAGTGCCACAGCAGCAAAGTTGAGAGGGGTGCAGAGGAGGCCCATGCTGCTGCAGCAAAGCCATGGGGATGCACTTGCCATTCCTCACCCTGCAGCAGGGGAGGGCCCAACCAGGTGTTACCTCTTTTCCCTGTATTCCCCAATGACACCATTGGGGTGGAACATTGGTGCCAGAAAGAAGGAGTGAGGGAGGGAATGTGAGGCCATTGCCATCACATAGCTGAACATGGAGGCTGATATGTGTTTGGGGTTCCAGGCTGCAGGAACAGTCACACTTGGTCCCTGTCATTCAAACAAGTTACAAATTTGTCCTGTCTTAACACAGAAACATGACCACTCAAAAGTAGAATGTGCCCGATTCCCATTTGCAATGATCCCTTATCATCAAAGCCAACAAACTACAGTTAAAACACTCTCAAGGTTTAAGGTGTTTTGTTTGCAGACTGATGGGAAGCATCCTTACAGCTGTCGCTCCAAGCAGCAGTAAAGTGCAGTTTTAGTCACCTGTAAAATTTTAATTGCCATGAATTTTATTGATTTATTATTGTTGTTCTACTTCAATTTCACTTTATAGGAAACCACAATGATATTCTTAAACAGGATGAAAAGTATAGCAAATGTTTTAAGCCAGTAAGGAAAAAACAAGGTGACCATTTCTTTCTCTCTCTCTCTCTCTCTTTTTTTTTTTTTTGCCCCACCCGACCTTCAGAGGTAAAAGTTTGTCTTCTCCAAATTTCTGTCACATTCTATAGAACTCACATCTACTGAGTTACTATTTTTTTCAAAAAATTATATTCTGCCTTTAGATTCAATAGTTAGAGTAAATAATTTAAATCTATAGAGATGGGAAAATCCAGTTTAGAATTGGGTGACCAGTTAAAAGCATCCCTAGATATTTTTTGCTATGACAATTCAGGACATTTTTTTTCACAAACTTGAGCATTCCTACACTGACTGTATTGTATTATGGTAGAAAACTATGGATGGATAGCCAGAGGCTTTCAGACAACAGTACAACAATAGAAAGGGTGGTGCTCATCTTCATTACTAAGCAGAAGAGCCAGCATGTCAGAGAATACTCTGTAATCATGTGGCCAGCATGATTGCACAGAATGCTGTTTACTTTCCCACCGGAGTGGTACCTATTTATCTACTTGCATTTGCATGCTTTTGAACTTTGAGGTTGGCAGAAGCTGGGACTAGTGATGGGAGCTCACCCCATCATGCAGCACTCGGGCCTTGAACTGCCAACCTGCCCATCTTGCAATCAACAGAGTCAGCATCTTAACCACTTGAGTTACAGCATGCAGATCACTATATATTTCCATAAAAAGGTTAGGGGAACCATTTAGAATCTGTCATGCCTCTGTTTACCTATTGAAGTTCTGGTTTCTGTTTCCTTCCCATGCCATATAATTCTGATTAAACTGGCTTAACCAGTTCTGTATTACCCTCACCTGCTCTTACACTTTCCAACTCCTCATAGTAGTACATACTACAACACACACTTGAGAATTTATGTCAGCACAGACTTATACGTGACTGAAATGCTTGGATGTCATTCGCTCTTTCCCCAGGGAGACTTGTCTATTTCACCTTCTAATAGATCTCAGTATGGGGAAATAGCCTACTTTTTTGCTTTTGCTCAATTTCATCCCATTATTTTTAGCTATGGTATTTTTTTTTTCTTGTCATGCTCTATAATGGCTTTCATTCCAGGGTATGAGTAGAAAATAGCCTTTAATGGAAACTTTACTCCTCCACTCCCTTTCTGCCTTGCAACCTTTCTAAAATACACTGGGCTGGAAGAGAAAGCAACAAATGCAGTCTGCTAGAACTAAACCAATGCCATCTGATACTAGCCTACTGCTCAGCTTTCAACCATAATAATGGGGAAAAGAGTTGAAATAATAAAGAACAACAGCCATGCATTATTTCTGAACAGAGAATTTCAAAAACTCAATTGTGAAAATAGCCCAATTTGGTAAACAGATACTAATCACCTAACTGTAGCATATCTTTAGCATTCTTTAACTTGTCATTAACTTTTCCATTATTATATAATTCAGGCATTATAATTCAAAGTTGAGTACCATTGCGCTGTAATTTTGGTGAAAACTAATAGAAGCCTACGTCAGCTGCCCCAAAGATAGGTATGTTCTTGCATTTTTCCACCATAAATGTTTAAGCAAGAATCAATCCATCATATTTAGACTGTAAGCCTGAGGACAGGGAACCATTAAATTAACAATTTGTAAGCAACTCTGAGAATCTTTTGTGTCTGAAGAGTGGGGTATACATACTCTAAATAAAACAAATGTAATATGAACCAGTATATTGTATCAGAACTGCACTAACATTCATATTTCTATTTAAAAGAATGTTTGCTGTGGACCATTTCCAGATTCCAACTATCATAGCTCGTAAATGTGAGAAAAGCTAAAGCCCTTTTAAAAAATTGATAAAAATGAATTTAATGGCCTTTGCCTTTCACCTACAGATAAGACAGATTCATAATTAATAATTTAGTGAGTGGGGAGAGCATTTAAGGATCCCCAGTAATTGACACACCAGCCATTACAGGTTTAATTCTGCATGTTTGACACACCAGAAGAGGTCAGTTCAGATAAACACTTTTGCTGCTTTTCCCCCCTGTATTGGAGTGTTCTACTCACATGGGCTGAGTGAGTGTAAAGTGGAACTTCATATGGCAATTCTTGTGATTTCCCAAGTACAGTATCACAATGTATCTTTTAGATTGCTGAAGGTGATTTAACAGAGACCATGGCTGCATCAACACTATAGAATTCATGTCATTTGACACAGCTTTAACTGTCATGGTTCAATGCTATAGAATTCTGTGATTTGTAGTTTTGTGGAATGTTTAGCCTTCTTTATCAGGGAGTGCTGGTGCCACAACTAAGTACAACTCCCAGAATTCCACAGGACAACACCATGACAGTTAAAGCAGTGTCAAACTGCATTAATTCTGCAGTGTGGCAGCAGTCTAAGTGGTTTTTCAGTGCACATTATTCCAATACTGTACTCATGATTTGAATAGATTACTACCAAGAATAAAGCAAGTGGGGAAAATGAACATGGGTTAGCATAAAGGTAATTCCTTAGAATAATCAGAAAATTATAGTAATGCATTTCTAATCACACTTCGGAAGAGCACTATCTCTCCCAACCTAGAAAGCATTATCATTTGCCTCTACAGTTCCCATAATTCCTAAAGGTTTCTTTCCTATTTTGACTGGAAGCAAAATGAAACAAGCAAACAAAATATGGCTAAATTTATGAATTCTATCTAGAGTAGATTCTTTGATATGATTGGGACTTACATTAGTTGTGATTAATATCCTACTCATGCCAATGGGTTTGATTCAGGTAGTTGCTAGAATTAGTTGTAGCTCAAAAGTTTAGAATCTCACCCAATTTTTTATGTTCTCCTTGCCAGTAAATATTAGATGCCCTGCCCTATTCTGCTCAAACTCCTGTTTCTTCTTTATTCACAAAAAAGGTAAGTCCTTTGATGAGACGACTGGGCATATGCTTGAATCCACATATGCTGAATGCACATACACTGGTCCCCCGGGTTACGAAATACCCAGGTTACGAAATTTTCGGGATACGAATAAATCCCATAGGGATTTATTGTTTCGGCTTACGAAGGTTTTTTCGGGTTACGAAAAAACCCCGGCGCTGTTTTAAATGGAGCCGCGGCGCAGCCACGGCTTTTTCCCCATTAGCGCCTATGGGCTATTCGGCTTACGAAGTATCCCGGGTTACGAAAGCGGCGGCGGAACGAATTAATTTCGTAACCCGGGGTACCAGTGTACACTAGAGTAGAGTTAATGGGGAAAATAGGGAGAGGTTTAATGACATTCACAGAGTGTTCGCAAGTGTTCTCTGATCTCCAGCATCATGCTCTCATTGTAACCATGGGCCAATACAAACTGACAAGATTTAAAGGACAAAATAGGAAAAATTAAAGAACATTTGAATCTATTTGGAGAGATAACAGGACTTCAAATTAACTGGAATAAATCAGAAATGATGTTATTTAATTATACAAAAAAAGAAGAATTGGAATTTATGAAACAAAAAGAATTAGGGATAAGAATAAAAAGTAATATAAAATACTTAGGAATACTTAGGAATTAATATAACTAAAGACTTAAAAGAAATGGAAGGGAAAAATTTAATAGTACTATGGAAAGAAGTTGAAAAAAATTAGTAGAATATAAGAAAATTCAGTTATTTTGGCTTGGAAGAATAGCGTTAGTCAAAATGAAAATTTTACCAAAATTAAATTTTTTATTCAGAATGATACAACTAAAAATATCAGAGGTAGAATTAAGTAAATGGCAACAGTTATTAAATGTATATTGTAATGGAGGAAAAAGAAGTAGATTAAATAAACAATTTTGGTACGAGTCTCAGAAAAAGGGAGGGTTAGGCCTCCCTAATATAAAGGGATATTATGAAGCCAACCACTTAAGATATGTAATAGAAGGTATGCTGGATGTACTAGATTTGGATTGGTTAGAAATGGGGGAAAAAGAAACAGATATGAAAATAGAGGAATTTTTTAAAAAAGAATTTGGTAGGAAAGAAATTAAAGAAATTGAAAACCCATTTATGAAAAATATGTTAGAACTATAGAATAATTATAAAAAAAGAGTAATGAATGAAAATTCAATGATAACACCAATAATAATGGAAAAATCATTTCCAAAAAATTTAAAAGGAATTATAGGAAAGGGAAATAGATAAAATAGAAAATTGGATGGAGTGAAAAATAGGAAAAGAAAATATAAAAGAAAAACTTAGGGGAATAAATATGTCCTGGTTACATTTTATGCAAATAGAACAATGGTTTAAAAATTGAAAGAAAAAATATAGAAAGGGGAAAATATGCACAGTTTGAACAAACAGTTCAGAAAGGAAAAGAAATGGAGAAAAATGAAAATATGAAAGGTATAACTAGTAAAATTTATAAAATATTAATGGAGAAGAAGGAAAAAATTAAACTAAATTATTTTAAAAGAATTATGGGAAGATGAATTAGGTTATAAAATTTGTGATAATGAATGGAATAAAAGTTGGAAACAAAGACATTTGAAAAAATTATTGGGGCGAATTAAGGAAAATTATTATAAATTGATTTGGAAATGGTATTTGACACCAGTGAGATTACATAATATAAACAAAGATAATTCAAAATATTGTTGGAGAGGCTGTCAGGAAGTAGGATCATATATACATATGTGGTGGCAATGTAAATATGTACAAAAATTTGGGGAAATAGTAATATTAGGGATAGAAAATATTATGAATGTAAAGATAGATAGAAAACCAAATATAGTATTGTTAGCAATATATAATGAAGTAGAATGGGAAAAAGAAAAAAAAACTTGTAACAAATTTGTTTACTGCTGCGAGATTAATCATAGCAAGAAATTGGAAAAAGAAAAATAAATGTGAAATTGGAGGACCAGTATAAAGAAGTCTGGAAGTTAATGACAAATTAACATGTAAATTGAAAGTAAAAAAGGATTATGGAAAAGAAATGATTTTGATGAAATATGGAAAAAAATTATTGAAAATGTACTAAGAAAAGAAGATGGGAAATTACCTCCACAGGAGGAGTTAAAATTTTGGATGGAGTATAAAGAAGGGAATGGCTCTGGGGTGTGTGTGTGTGTGTGTGCACTGAGGGGATATTTAGGATTTTTAAAAAAATGAATAAGATGCCAAAGTACATGTATGTATGGAAAGAATATTAAAATTTGTTTTGTAAAAATTTCAAAAATATTTTAAAAAAAGAAATGAAAATACATTTTTATGTGTGTGTATGTGTGTGTGTATTTCAGAAGTGCTATCGTTTTTGGTTTGCATTGGTTTAGCAGCTCTCTCAGTTTTCTGGTATATTTCTTTTATCGTTTAAGGACTGCAGCAAACTATAGTTATTTACACACACACCCTCCAAAACAAATTCATATCAAAAGAGGAATGCAGGCTTATGCTGATAACATAGCCTGATGAAAGATAAAATGAATGAAAGATTTTTATGTAAATTGTCTGCAACTGTATTTACCTAACCAATGCAATCAGCTATCTGCATTTGACAAGAAGGATTAGAGCTGTCCACATTGATGAGAAAAACATGTTTTTCCTTCATAAAATATTGTTGTTGATTTTTTTTGTTTAAAAAAAAAAGAACATTGAGAAAACTGCTAAGTGATTTACTGCTACTTTAGCTGCAAGTTGTGCTGTTGTAAATGTCAGTTTCTCTTTTCCTTTTTGGGCATAGTACTAGATGGGGTAGGGGAGAAGCAACACAAACAATGCTTTCTCTTCCCACTACCATATTATGTATTTTATCACCCAGTGGCTTTTTGTAATAACTGTTACTGAAAGGGCTAATTTAAGATCTAAATTTATTTTAATTAGGCTTTGTAATGCTGCAGCAGATGTTATTCTGTTTAAAGACAAACTTGCACTTGCTAAGAATTTCAATGAAGCTCCAGTTTAGATTCCACATTAGGAGAGAACTAAAAAATAGAAGGAAGATATATTAGGAGTGGAATGGGGTGGGCATGGGTGGGAGTGGGGATGGAGAAAATAGAAAAAGAAGAAAGAGGGAAAGCTCATGGCAAAAAGCAAATACTTTTTTCATTTGTTAGACATGCCCCGTTATCAGCTCAGTACTGTAAAGTTGGGGTCGCAGTGCAGTATTAATAACTGCCAGTTGTTGTTAACTACTATGGAACACTAGATAACCTTACTGTGAATCTATATCTAGATCTTAGGCAGCAGAGTAATGAGTCCCAGTGGAATGAAAGCACCAGCCTTCTTTGTTGTAGCTATTGATCTCCTGTAGAATCCTGATGTGATTTAGATAAGGGAGGAAGAGATAATAGCATTGATTATTCTATTTAGGAGTCAGACAGATTAAACTTAGGTACAACATGAATGCACTGTTGCACACACACAAGCACATATGCACACACACACACACACACACAAAAACCCACTTCATCATTCTTTGTCTTTTCTTCACAGTTTAAGGGAACACAAGGTGTCCCAGCAACAGACAGGGGGCATATGTCTTGTTAAGCATGGAGCCAAGCACTTTGATGCAATGAAAGAATGGCATTACTCCCCCCTTCATCCTACTCTCCTTTTATTTAATTTTTTGCATAAGTATGGTGTACAACACAAAGCACTAAATGAACAGGCAGCTTTCTAGCCACAGATCTCCCTCTAACAACAAAACGTGCATATCTAATGCTGACTGACATTCTCTCTATCCCATTGTGCCAACCCAGTCTGCTGACTTTAGACATTCAGTTTTTTGATGAGTTAAGTACAGCAGCTGTTCGGCTTTGGACATTACAGAAACAGCAGAGGATGAGTGCTGTCAGTTTCCCATTTTGAGAAACAGTTTCAAACATGTAAAACAGTATGGCATTGTAGTATGCCAAACATAGTCGACAGACATGGTGTTATCTTAAAAAAAAAAAAACCTTATAATCCTATTAAGTTTGGAGGACTGCAAAAATTTTGCCACAGAAGACCATCCACCATGAACAGTGGGACTGCTGTATTCCACTCCCTCAAATCTGGGCATTACATTTGTATATTATAAAAATTATTTTAAGTTTCCAAATTACTTGTATAATTTCTAATGCAAATTCAACACATTATTTGTTATGTTTTATTTTCTCAATGTTTCTACTTTAATATCATTTTTTACAGTAACAACTGATCTGACAGAACCAGGACATGTTGGACCATTTCTGCTTGGTCATGGCATGCCACCACTTTGTTCTTGTTGTGTGCCTTCAAGTTGTTTCCAACCTATGGTGACCCTAAAGCAATCTTATCATGGGGTTTTCTTGGCAAGATTTGGTCACAGGAGCTTTGCCATTGTCTTTCTCTGAGGCTGAGAGCATATGACTTGCCCAAAGTATCCCAGTGATTTTCATGACCGAGTGAGTTTCCTTGTTTTCCTTTGAAGCTGAGAGAGTGTGACATGCCCAAGTGGTTTCCCAAGACTGAGTGGGGTTTAAACCTTGCTCTCAAAAGTCATAGTCCAACTTGCCTTGCCTCGCCTCTCACAATGCTCACGCCTGCCTTCACATTATCTCATGCCCTCACAGTGTATCATCTCTTGTTACTTGCCCTCCTTTATTTACACTGCTCTCTCCCCATTCTCTCCTACTCCCTCCATCATCTCACTTCACACCCCTACAATGCCCCCCTCTCTCGCTTCTTACACACTGCCACTCACACCACTGACTCTCCACTCCCTCATGCAAGAAAGGTAGAGGCAGATTTCTTTCTTGCAGAACAATTTCACAGTTATTGAACAACCTTCCTTCTCACAAGGAGCACCAAGAGTCTATGTGTTTACTGGGTCCCCTAATAAGCTTCAATAAATTAGATGCATTTAGTTTGCTTGATCACAAATGTCTGCAGGCTAGATGCAATAGCAGTCTATTTCCTGGCCTAATTCCAAGTGCTAAATTCAACCATTAAAATCTTAAATGGTTTGAGGCTAGGTTACCTAGCATTATTTGAGGCTGGATTACCTGGTACCTTCCATTATTTACCTATATGTAGCTCAAGGCCATATTCAGAGACTTTCCTCCTGCTAACTGAGGTAAAATTGGTGATCAACATGGGAGGACTTTTTTCAGACCTGGCAGCCTATCTGTGGAATGCCCTCCCCAGGGAGCTCACTTGATCTCTACATTATGATCTTTTTAGCATTAGATGAAAACTTATTCTCCGAGGGATTTCAACATGTGATTTTAGTGTACTGTATTTAGATTTTACCATTAGTTTATCTTACATCTGTTTTTTTAAGGGGGGGTATTTTAGGGGGTGGTTTTATAGCCCCCCCAAAAAAACCCACAGATGTAAGATAAACTAATGGTAAGATCTAAATGTACTAAAGATGCACTAAGTGTAAGATCTATAGTAAATACACTAAAGGGAAGGTTGTTCAGTAACTGTGCTTTTCATTTGTTGTTGGTTTTATCTTGGGGGGGGGGTTAATGCACTATTTCCAATTACTCTTTCATTGTTTGTATCTTATCTGTTTAATATATTGTATGCTACCCAGAGAACTCTGGTTACCAGGCAGTCTAAAGGTACAACACATGTACATACATGAAGTTCATGAAGAACAAAAGATTTCAATTTTTAATGCAGTTTGGCTTCTCACATTTTGTATGTGATAATATCTTTATTTGTTCAGTCCTGTTCATTGTCTTTACCCCTGAACATTACTTAGTATTCTTGGGAGGCGAAACTAAACAAAGACAGCCATTGCCCTTTAAAGAACATGATAAGGAAATAAACTGTAGTTTGGACTAGCCTAAGGGTCTCAACTAATTCCAGAAGTGATATTTGTCTATGTGAGCACCAGCTTTCTGTGCGACATTATAAACTGCTGAAGCCATTCCCTTCCGTTTCAGATTACTTTGGAAACATTGAAAAATGGTGGGGGTTGATTTCTGTACCAAATAGGAAGGAATAACACAGAATCATAGAATCGGAAGAGACCACAAGGGCCATCCAGTTCGACACCCTGCCATGCAGGAAATCTCAATCAAATCATCCCCAACAGATAGCCATCCAGCCTCTGCTTAAAGACTTCCAAGGAAGGAGACTCCACTACACTCTGAGGGAGTGTATTCCACTGTCGAACAGCCATTACTGTCAGGAAGTTCCTCCTAATGTTAAGGTGGAATCTCTTTTCCTGTAGCTTGCAGCCATTGTTCTGGATCCTGTTCTCTGGAGAAGTAGAAAACAAGCTTGCTCCATCCTCAATATGACATCCCTAGCATATCACCTCTTAACCTTCTTTTCTCCAGGCTAAATATCCCCAGCTCCCTAAGTTGTTCCTCATAGGACATGGTTTCCAGACCCTTTACCATTTTAGTCACCCTCCTTTGGACACATTCCAGTTTCTCAATGTCCTTTTTGAATTGTGGTGCTCAGAACTGGACACAATATTCCAGGTGGGGCCTGACCAAAGCAGAATACAGTGCCACCATTACTTCTCTTGATCTAGACACTATACTTTTATTGATGAGGTTTAAAATTGCATTGGCCTTTTTAGCTGCCACATCACACCGCATAACATCAAGAAATCAAAGTCTAAAAGTACTTTTGCTTAGCACAGACAAAAACAGTCGCACAGATCCTTTGATTCTGTCTCTTGTCTCACCGGGAACATCATAGAATCAACCATCTCTCATTTCTTTTGATCCTTCTGACATTTTAGTATTTCAATGAGAGATCTATTTTAATGGTAATTATAGCGCTTCTGGGGGTTTGGCAATGAATTTTGAATGTGTGAGAATGAAACTGACACACTGGTTAGGTCTCTTCATGTCCAGATAGACCCATGATGCACTTATAAAATTTCAGATGGCACTGAAAATAATACAGATGTGATAACATCTCTCATGTAATTGAAATGTGTCCTTGCCTGGAGGCTTTTTGTACCAGAACACTGCATCTCTGCCAGTTTCTTTTCTCCAGCTTGATTTTCCAAGAAAATATTTGTAATATTTTATGTGTGTTCTGTAATTAATAATTCTAAGCATGTTTATTCAGATATAGGCTTTACGGAATTCAATATGACTTACTCCCAGATAAATGTGTATAGGATTGTGGCCTAATAGTGCAATTCTATGTATGTCTGCTTGATAGAAAGTCTCACGAAATTCACTGAGGCTCACTTCCACTAAGCAGACATACCAGAGCCTAAATCTTTTCCATCTACAATCTATTTTTTGTTTATATAATACTAAAGTAGAAATGGGCAATTTTGCAGAGAAGACAGACCATATTTGACTTCTCCCCACAGCCTACTGAGGCTTTATCATGAAACGTCACTGAATTTCAGTGGCAATGGCCTAAAATTGTGGATGCTCTTTCCTCCAATTTTCATACCACCTTCCTCCAAATCCTGTCTTGTGTATGATTTTTTTTTTTTTAGCATACAAGTTAAACAGATAGGATGATAGCACACAGTCCTACCTGCCTCCCTTGCGAATTGGAAACCATTCCGCTTTTTGTATTCTGTCCGAACAGTGGCCTCTTGTCCTGAGTACAGGTTCTGCATCGAGACTATCGAATATTGTGGCACACTCATATCTTTAATAGTGAGCCATAGCATTTTATGTTCTATACCAACAATTCCCAACCTGTGCTATGTGGAGCCCTTAGGGCTCTGCTAGTCAAAAAGGTTGGGAACTCGTGATCTATACAATCAAAGGTTTTGCTCTATAAATCAAAGGCTGATTTTCTTTTGCAGTTCTTTAGTGTGTTCTATTATCCAGTATATGTTTGCAATATGACCCCTAACCCACACTGTGCTCTTCCTCCAGTTAATTCCCCATGCCACCTCCTCCACCTCTAGGGGGCATTTTTAATTTACACCTGATGCCTGGGGCCACAAAGAATGCCTTTCCTGCAGCAAAATGAATGCAGGAATGACCTATTGGTTTTCCATCCCTTTCTCCTTTCTTAAAAGTCAGCATCTTCTCACATACCTTATGAGAATCATGGCATGGCAGCATTTGCAAGACAATGTGATCATCAGCAAAACAATAGATATCCACTGGTGTCACTCTGCACATGCAAGGCTACTAACATTGAAGTAAAGCCCCCTTTTGTCCTTGTCCAAGATATAAAAATAAAAATCTGTGTTCTGTTTTTCATCAGTGCTTGCTATTACAAGGGAACCAGTAATATCTCAGCTAGTTAGATAGATTAATTGCCAACGGCAAGAGAAGAAATAGAAGAAAAGAATGAATGCAATGCATTTTGCAAATAGAAACCTTGCTATTTCCTCAATGCAGTACTGAGTCAAGGAAATTTTCTACACCAGATCTCCGTTCTGTTTATTTTTTCTGTCACTACCTGCACAATCATTAAGGCAACAACAATACACCACCTAGCTTTAAAAGAAAATCCACGTGACACAATAAGTATTTAAAATGTATGTGGGAAAGAAACTGGAAAGTTTAATTATTAATACAAGTATGTCACACTTGCATTTAGACTAAAATGTTGTTATTATTTTAAAAAACCCAAGTTAAACACAACTATGCCAAAATTAATTGGCAAACTGACTTAAAAGGCTTTTAAAATTCACTTATGCTAATTAGACAGTAAGCAAATTTCTCTGCTGAGGAACGTTTCATGTTGTCTGATAATGGGTGGTCCAGTCAAGCAATGTAAATTAATCATCTTCCTAATCCTACTGCAAATTGTGATATTCTTCATGGGGCCCTGAGGGCCAGTTCACATTGCAAAATTCTTAAGAAGAATTGTATGGTTTCATTGGCACATATTAATGTGCACTCATATCTATATGAACCAGAAGCTAGCTCTTGGAAAAGCATGTTAAGACTCTGAAGATGGGCAAGACAAATGCTTCAAATATTGCATTCTGCAGTCCCAACATACAGTCAAACAAACTGTAACAGTATGATCTCAATTTAAAAATGTGCCAACTGTATGGAGTTAGGCAGAGGCCTGCAGCAGCCAAACCGTGTGGGCTCTCTCCACACCAAAAAGAACCCGGAAAAACACCAATGTACTGATGTGGCGCCACACATGCGTTATCATGGCAGCCTCTGTGGGGATGGGAGGCTGCCATGATGTCCAGACTAGCATTTGGGAGCATGTGCTTGGTGCACGCTTCTGAACCCTAGAATTGGTGCTGGCACGCAGCTTCCTGCCTGTCTGTCTAGGGCCTTTGACATGTAATCTATCTTAAAAAACCCCACACATTAAAAATGTTATTTGTGCATTTTTAAATGATAGTCTATTCAGGAAATGCAAAACCTGACACACCATTACCTTTTGATTTGCACATTTGCAAATGTGCTAAGGCAAATTCCTTAAGCATCTCTACTTTAACCCACCTGTCATATTTAAATCAAAATTCTCTTCAGATTCTAAAGTTTAGAAGAATATGTTTTGCCAGTTCTTTGTATGCTTTCTTGCTGTCCATAGCTCTGACCAAAGACAGCAGAGAAGCAAGAGGCTTGTTTATATGATTTAAATACTATTTGAATAGAATTTGTTGCCTCCACATGTAATTCAGAGGAACTTGGGGTTTGGTTCCTATCCTGAAAAACTACTCAAACTCCGCTGAAGAAGGAATTACCAGAGTATCTGTGAATATGCTGATTATGTAACATATGGCTGTCCATCCGCTTTCATGGTTGCACATTTTCAACAGAGGGAAGGTGAATATATGCAATCTTGTAGAGGAAAGTGAAGATAATTAAGCGTCAATGTGAATGTGTGAAAATCTGCAGCAATTCACATAAAATGCTTAAGGGTAGACTTAAGTTTAACACACTTTCCTTCAACCAGCTTTTGGCTTACTTCAACACTTATCAGAAAATATCTCTTTGATTTAAATAGACTCTGGATTATGTCTCTGGCCACAGCAGAAAGGTCTAATTAAATTGTTATAAGCTGAAGAATGTTAACTGGCCTCCTTGTCTACAATCCTTTTTGTAGACCTAGAAATCAGTAGATAGCAGAGAAAAGCAGCCTTCATAGGAGAATGGCAAAGGCCAAAGCTACAGTTTGTGAAATGGCCCAGAAAGCTCAGGAATTAAAGAGCTGAGGAATTATGTTCAGGGGGGAAAAGCCTACTTTGCAAAACTGGAGACTTGCTTTAAAGCTCTGATGCTTTTATTACTAAATATGAATATTCATTTCCCAGGAATGATTTGTGTAATGTGATATGTGTAGGCATGCATATGCAATGGAGATAATAGAAGTCTGAATCCTTGAGGAACCATATTTTTAGTTTATCATGTAAAAACTATTAAATAACTGAAATGCTAAAATTTACTGAAACCTAAAGGCCACAGAAAATGACTCATTCCACAGAGGATACACCAACCACATTATGTATGCAGGTAGAAAGACATAGGGAAGGATCACAAAATACCATGCCTTAAGTTTAATAACCCATTTAATATTGCCTTTCAAATTCCATTTCATGCTCAGTAAAGCAAGAATAACTGAACCTTTCACTGATTTTGGTGTTAGATGAATAGCTTTTGTTTTGCAAGCTCCAGTTACAATGCCTTATCACAGTCAACAATTAAGGTCTACATTGGGGTCATACTGATGTTATCCAGTGATATATTCAAAATCTGGCAACTGGATTGTTCCAATGACAGATACTCATTATATTCCTTTGGTTTATATTATGCAGCTACATCTCAATGCTGGTTTCAAGGGAATAATGTGCACACTTCATTTCAACATTCACCCCCATCATTTTTTGTAGCAAAATAGTTGTATACTGGTACAACACTGAAATGTCTGTAAGGCAGAGGCAAGGGAAATTCAGTTCAGTGTCCTCTTTAGTGATATTAATGATAAAGATAAGACAAGAGATCCTATATTCATAGCATGTTGAAAACTGCTTTTATAGGGTTAATGGATATAGTTGTCCATTAAAGGGGGGAACAATAGTATTCCATCCAACTAGGCCTAGTTATTGTGAAGCCTTCCAGATGTTGTGGTGTGGGGAACAGGGGAAGCTTATGGGGAGGACTGGCAAAGGATTGGGAGCCATGACATTAATGTTTAGGTGTTTATTTATTGTATAGATTTTTGTCTCTAAAGTCACAATGCCGTTCAATCAAAATGGATTGGCTGTCATGGTATCAACCCACCCACCCCTTTTGGATTCATTCTAGTATATGGGAGAAAGAACAGATCACCATTCTCATGGTTTAGTCAGTTGCTACACAATCCATTAACTGAAAAGGTCATGTGAATAAGCCCATACTTGTAGTTTACTGACTGTTAATTTTAAAGCCATTAAATTATGTTTTTGGAAAGGGAAATATTAAACCAGGATATAAAGTCCTGACCACCCCCACCCCCCAAAAACGGGTTGATTTTCAGAGCATTTTATGGAAAGTGATATAGGTTAGGCAGCAATTTTGTTTGCTACATAGTTTCTACCCCCTTGTTCTCCTCACCATACTTTTCCTCCACAGTATATGTTGCCTGCAGTAGAACACACAACATGCAGTGAAGAAAAGGAGTGAGGGAGAAGTAGGAAGGGAAAGCTGATGATGCACTCCCTTGTGGCACAGAAGCACATCGGAAAGAAAATTGTGCAGAAGATTCTGTTAAGAGAGAAGTGGTATAGTGTAGTGGTTCAAGTGATAAACTAGGACATTTGGAGACTAGGATTTGAATCCCCACTCAGCCATGGAAAATTGATCTTGGGAAAGTCACACTCTCTCAGCCTCATAGGAGGGCAAGCGCAAACATCCTCCAAAAAAGGTCTGCCAAGAAAACCCCTAGTGAAAACTATGAATGAGTGGTGTAATCTTAGGGTTACCATAAGTCTGGAATGATTTAAAGGCACACAACAGCAACAATTTTGTCAAGAAAATGGGAGAGGAAAATAGACATAGAAAGGATGGGATGAGAAAGTAGTGATGGAAGTAGAGGAAGAGTCAAACAGAGAAAGAGCAGACAAAATAATGCATGACTAAAGACATCTGGAGTAGAAGAAAAGACACACAGAAGAGGGAAAAGACAGACCAGAGTGGTTGGAGAGACAGACCCATAGAGAAACCAGTGTAAAACGTGAAAGGTAGAATTCAAAGGCATAGCGTGTTAGTCTCAAAAATCAGCATGCAAAGGGATCTTGTAGCACCATTGAGATTAACTGAAAGAAAGATCCCTTTGTAAACATAAAAGTGAGGAAAAACAGAGACATAAAAGGAAGAAGGCATAAGGCACCAGAAAAGTGTAACAACATGAAAACACAAGGACAACAGAAGAATTATAGAACATAAAGAAGAATTTAAAGCGGACTTTTAACAGTTGGTTTGTTTTTTGTTGTTTCAGCACTGCACAATCACACGAGCTCAATACCAGTTTAATTGCCATGGCTCTTTCCAATGGAACCCTCTCATCTGTACTTTGGGAAAGTATTTTAACGTCTTTGCTTTAGACCATCCCCCTGCACTACTGCACTATACCTCTCTAACAAGGAACTCTTAAGTATTTCACCAGACTATGGAGTTTATCAAACAAGGGAAATTGGAAGTATAATCCAATGGCAATCCGAACGCAATCATGGGGTTTAAAGTTATTGCGTGATAGACTACCACACACAATTTTGGGCAATGGGAAGTCAGTCCAAATGCAGTCATGGGGTTTTGCGTTATTGCGTGATAGACTATCACACGCAATTTCAGGCAATGGCATGCTATTTTTGGGTAATGGCAAGTAAATTCGAATGCAATTCGAATTCACGTCAATTTGCTGGACTAGCGATTTCATGTGAATGTGTTCTGGCTCCACTTTCTTTTCATTCGAAATTAAGAGAAATTCCTGCCGTGTGATAAACTCCTACCAAATTCAGGATTCCACAGAATGAGTTCATGGAAGTTAAAGTAGTACCAAACTACTATAATTGTGTAGTGTGGATACATTTTTTTTCTTTAAAATTTTTTGAAAATTGTTCTTGTAAAGTATTATTGATGAAGATGGTATAGTCTGGTATAGTTGAGAGGGGTTAGTGGTGGGATGAGTCAGGCTTATCATTTGTATGTTTTACTGCATACTTCCTCTCTCTCTCTCTCTGTCTCTCTCTGTCTCTCTCTCTTGTGTTTTCTTTTTATGACTCCTCATTCCCTTGTATTGGGTGGATGGGTGAGAAATGGAGCTTCCCAGAATTCACACAGCGGTTTCCCTTTATCTCACACTCAAATCAGGGTGGTGGGTGTGGGATGAAATTGTGAATGGGATTTTCCACCTGTATTTTTCCAAGACTTTAATACAGTAACATACTAAAATAAATGTCCTTGTTCAATGCAAAATTAATTACTCTTGGGTATTAAAGCTTTTTTTAAAGTGTAGATGTAACCATTTAATTAACTTTCCTATCTCTGTATTATTTTATTATTTAGTGCTCACTGATCTAATTAACAAGAGAAAAAGCATGCTTCTGATTATAAACACTTCAGATACAGAACAGGCAAAAGGGTATTCCATACTGATCACACTGTTTGTATTCAGTATAAATTTGATTTATCACTTCTGTGCTGTAGCACCTCGATAGTCTCTTTATCCACCAACATAGATTTTAAAAAAATAAAGGCAGCAATATTGCAGATATTTATTATCAAATGGGGGCTGAATCTTTGGCTTCACCCTCTAATGTTTTGATAGTTGTCTGAAAGAAAATTATTGTGTATGGAAATGTAGGGATGGCAGGAAATATGTGTATCTTTAAAGCATAACTTTATTGATTTTTGTGTTTAATTACTATTAAGATTTATTAATCCTTGTAATCTAATAATATCTTGTGTGTCCCTCAATCAATACAGTTTGTGCTAATAAATCTTACTATTGGCAACAAGAGTCAATATCTACTTAGGGTTTTCAAAGCAGTGGTATAAAATGATGATCCCATGAAGCATGGAAAATTGTAATGGCATTTTTTCTATTTCATATTGGCATCCAATTTAATTTGTTCTTCACAAGCCATTTTAACTTTATGGGCAACATTCTAAGTTCATAGTTCAGACAACATGTGGCTATTCAATAACAACATCAATACTAATATTATTAATTACTAATAGAGCTATTGATATTATTAAAATATGACCAAACCCAACAATAAAAGAATTAAAATAACAATAGTGATGTGCTTTTCCAGTTTTTTCCTATCCAGTAAAAACTTTTTGTTACTAAAAACTGGATAATTTTTACTAGGACATTAGCCGTTCAGTTTTCAAGAGTGATGAAAGAGGGGGCAGAGAAGAGATAAAGTTCTAAATATTCAAGATATCTTAAATATGTACTTATAGCCCTGTAGAAGGAACTGCAGCCCCACAGAGATTCACTGGTAGAACATATGTAAGGGTTGTTTCTCTTTCCTGAAGTTCCATGCTCTTGCTCCCAACCCTGTTTTGGCGTGTCCCCAGCCTTCTGGAGCAGATTTTCATGGATATTAAAGAGTTACAGAAGGTGAGAGCAATTGATAAAAACCACTCTCCTACTTTGTCCAGAAGGAGCCTCTCATGACCAGAGTCCACTTACAGTAATTTGTGGCACAAGGCACATAAATTTTATGAAGACATCTTAATCACCAACATTCAGAGATCCAATCTCCTTTCCCACTCTGTCCTTTGTACCAGTGCCTACTTCATTAAGTGAGTCTAATCTTTCAGGAGGTTGGAAAGTTCTGATGGGAAGAGATACAATAAACTGAGCTTCCAGAAGCTCACCTCCATGCTTTCTTTCATTGTTATTGTTAGTGGCCTTCAAGCAACTTATGGTGACCCTATAAATGAGAGACCTTCATGTTTTCTGCAGAGCCAGGGCCATGGCTTCAAAGACTGAATCTGTCTATTTGGAATGCAGCCTTTCTCTTTCCATATTGTCTTCTACTTTACTAACAATTATTGTCTTTTCTAGTGAGTCAGTTCTTCTCATGGTACGGCCAAAATAATCTTGGCTTCTAAGGGGTGTTCAGGCCTGATTTGCTCTAGGACCCATTTGTTTGTCTTTCTATCAGTCCATGGTATCCTTAGAACTCTTCTCCAGCACCACATCTCAAATGAGTTGATTTTCTTCTTATCAGCTTTTTTCATTATCCAGCTGCCTCCAAGGATGTCCATCTAGATGTCCCTCCGGTTCCCATTTCTAGTCATACCTAGAAATGGAAATACAATGGCATGGACCATCCTAACTTTAGTATTCAGTGATACGTCTTTACACTTCAGGATCTTCTTGTCTAATTCCTTCATAGCTGCCCTTCAGAGGTCTGATTTCTTGGCTTCAGTCTCTACTCTGATTAATGATTAAACCAAGTTAGGGAAAATTTAAGAATATTAAGACAAATTTTAAGAAGGCGCTCCTCTATATCCAATTCCTATTAGAGTTACCAAAATGTCTTCCTCTTAACTGGATATACACTACTAATGACTGATATTTCCTGTACCATATCAGACTTCTTATTATTATTATTAACCTTTATTTATGAAGCGCTGTAAATTTACACAGCGCTGTACATACAATCTTTTTAGTTAGACGGTTCCCTGCCCTCAGGCTTACAATCTAAAAAGACATGACACAGAAGGAGAAGGGAGTGGTGACGGGAAAGGGTAAGAGGTCCAGCAGTTCCTCTCAACCTCCGAGGCCTGGACCAAGGCAGATGGACTGAAGGGAGGGCTTGGCTTCAAAATGGAAGGTTAATCATTATCCAGGGAAAATACATACTCACAAGTAGGATAATACATATACAGTACATAGCAATACAGGAAATGGATCAATAAACAGCCAACAACAGAACATCAGATAGTAAGCGACAATTATGCGATGCCTGGGAAGGCTTCTCTGAATAGGATGGTTTTCAACTCCGTTTTGAAGCTGGTTAAAGAAGTGATGGCTCTTGCTTGTGGAGGAAGAAGGTTCCAGGAGTGAGGGGCAGCAAGTGAAAAGGGGCGAATCCAGGATGGGGCAGAGGAAATCCTGGGCTGGGACAGGAACCCTTGACTACCAGAACGGAGGGCCCTGGTGGGAAGGTGAGGAGAAAGAAGGTCAGATAAGTAAGGAGGGGCCAGTCCATGGAGGGCTTTGAATGTCGACAGCAGGAGCTTATACTGAATGCGGAAAGGGAGAGGGAGCCAGTGAAGGGATGCCAACACAGGAGAGATGTGGTCAGAGCGGTGGGTGGAAGTGATAATGCGTGCAGCTGAATGCTGGACAGAGATTAAAGGACGGAGGTGAGAAAAAGGAAGCCCAGCCAGGAGGACATTACAGTAATCAAGTCGTGAGATCACTAGGGCATGGACCAGGATCTTGGCAGTAGAGGCGGAGAGATATGGTCGGATTTTGGCAATATTGTACAAAAATAATCTACAAGCCTTGGCAGTGGTCTGGATCTGAGGGATACACGACAGAGAAGAGTCAAAGATAAAACCAAGACTGCGGGCTTGCTGGACTGGTTGAATGGAAATGTTGTCCACAGAGACAGAAAAGGAGTGTTGAAGGTTGGGCTTAGGAGGAAAGACAAGAAGCTCCGTCTTGGACATGTTGAGCTTCAAACGCCGATGGCGCATCCACTGTGAGACAGCTGTAAGGCAAGACGAGACTTGCTGTTCAAGCCTTGGAGAAAGGTCAGGGGTGGAAAGATACAGCTGGGTGTCATCGGCATAGAGATGGTAGGAAAAACCAAAAGAGCTGATGAGTTTTCCTAAGGACAGTGTGTAGAGAGAAAACAGAAGGGGACCCAGAACAGAGCCCTGGGGAACTCCAACAGATAAGGGAACAGGAGAAGAAGTCTGACCACCTGCAACTACTGCAAAAGATCTGCCAGACAAGTAAGATCTAAACCAGTCGAGAACAGAGTCTGAGAACCCAAGGTCAGAGAGTATGTCAATTAGGAGACAGTGATCAACAGTGTCAAAGGCTGCAGACAAATCAAGAAGGATGAGAACAGAGTAAAGGCCATTAGCCTTGGCCTGTAAAAGGTCATTTGAGATCTTAGTGAGGGCTGTCTCAGTGGAATGCTTTGGGCGGAAACCAGACTGAAAGGGATCGAGAATGGAGTTGGCTTCAAGAAACTCAAGACACCGCGAATAGACAACCCGTTCCAAAACCTTAGAAAGAAAGGGGAGAAGAGAAATCGGATGATAGCTAGACAAAGAGGAGGGGTCAAGAGAAGGTTTTTTCAGAATTGGGGAAATGAGAGCATGTTTGAAGTCTGACGGGAAGGAGCCTGTAGAGAGAGAGAGATTGAAGATATGGAGAAGCGAGGGCAGAAAGGAGGGAGCTATAGAGATTAGAAGACGAGTAGGAATAGGATCAAGAGGACAGGTAGCAGGTTTGGAAGAGTTCAGAAGTGTAGAGAGTTCATCCAAAGAGGCAGGAGGAAAGACAGAAAATTTGTTAGGGGAAGGCGATAGAAGATTAAGAGCAGAAGAAGAATCAGGAGGGACTATCTCAGAGCGAATAGTGGTAATCTTAGAGATGAAATAGTTAGCAAAGTCATTAGGAGAGAAAGATGAAGAGACAGGAGGAGAGGGAGGTTTAAGCAAAGTGTTGAAGATGGAGAACAAACGCTGCGGGCGCCTCTCATTGGCAGAGATCAATGATTTGTAATAATTCTGTTTAGCCATAGAGAGGGCGCGTGAGAAGGAAGAAAGAACAAATTTGAAATGGATAAAATCAGCCCACTCTTTGGACTTTCTCCAAAGACGTTCGGCCGCTCTAGAGCAGGACCGGAGAAACTTAATGTTGGGGGTAAGCCAGGGCTGAGGTCTAGTCTTGGAGGAAGAAGTGCGTACAGAGACAGGGGCAAAATGGTCAAGAGTTGAGGAAAGAGTGGAGTTAAATAAAGACATTGCTGAATCAGCAGAATCCCCGAGATTTAGGGAAGAGAGAGATGAATCCAGGGTCAGACCAAGATGGTTAGAGTCGACAGATTGAAGATCACGAAAAAGACATTGAATAGTATGGCGAGGAGGAGGAGTATAAGTGAGAGCAAAGGAGATTAAGTGATGGTCAGATAGTGGAAAGTCAAGTGCCAGGTAGTCAGAAATGGCGCAGTTTGCAGCAAGAACTAGGTCAAGACAGTGACCAAGAGAATGAGTTGAAGAGTTGGAGTGTGGTTGGAGGCCAAAAGAAGCTAGCAGAGAGTTAAAGCGAGATGTTGTAGGGTTATTGGAATCGTCAACGTGGATATTAAAATCACCTAGGATCAAAGTGGGGACTGAATCTGAAAGGAAGAATGTCAGCCATGATTCAAAGTCAGATAGGAACTGGGTGGCAGAACCAGGAGGGCGATAGATGACTGCAACCCGGAGCTGTAGAGGAGAAAAGAGTCTAATAGGATGAAACTCAAAGGAAGAGAAATGATAGCTGGGGGGAAAAGATAGAACTTGAAACTGGCAGGAGTTAGATAGCAAGATACCAACCCCTCCTCCTCGACCCTCAGGACGGCTTGTGTGCGTGAAGGAGAGACCACCAAAAGAAAGGGCAGAGGAGGTTGCAGTATCATGGGCTGGGAGCCAGGTTTCGGTGAGAGCGAGGAGGTTAAAGGATTTAGAGAGAAAGAGGTCATGAATTGCTGTTGCTTTAGGGGCAGCAGAGCGGCAGTTCCAGAGGGAACAGAGGAAGGGAAGTAGGGAGACAGGGAGAGGCCGGATGGGGATCAGGTTAGGAGAAATGTGGCGAGCCATGGGAAGGATGGGGTTCACAGAGAAAAGAAAGAGGTGAAGCTAGCTTTACAATTAAAGGTCAACAACAACAATAACAATAATGACAAAAACAATAATAATATAGCCAGCTCAGGCCTTCTGGGTAGGAGTCCAATGCAAGCAGGAAGTTCTTCCAGGGAGCACAGGTTATACTTGTCCTTCTTCCTGTGGAGAATTCTGGGACAGGCAGGAGAGTGAGATGGAGCAAGGGCCTTCTGGGAAGGAAAGAGTTCCTTTGTGTAGGGCTGATGGGAAGCCCTCCTTCCTTCTTTCCCCTCAGAGGCAGAGATGGAGCAATGGCCTTCTGGGAAGGAAAGAGTTCCTTTGTGTAGGGCTGATGGGAAGCCCTCCTTCCTTCTTTCCCCTCAGAGGCAGAGATGGAGCAATGGCCTTCTTGCCAATGTATTATGCCTTACATTGTACAGACTTTTGAAAAGTTTCTATTTTGGCACACTAGAGCTCATAAACACAGGTACAGATGCTATTTTACCATGCCCAAAATATAATCCACACTCCACATAAATGTAGCAAACACAGAAGTACTTGCTCATAACCAAACATCTCAGCAAGCCATCAGCTATACCGACTTCACCATTCAAGCTCCCTTGAGAAGTTTATTCTTCGACCTCTTATGCCATTTCTCAAAATACTTCTTTATAGCCAGCTCCTTCCAGTTTGTCCTTGATTTTATGGTGTATTTCATTGCTTGGAATTTTAAATAAATGTGTTATATTTAATTAAAATCCAGCTATACGTAATCTCCCCTAGGATCTACTGTATATGCTTCCCCAAATTAGAAGATATTTTATACACCCAAACAATTGTACATATATGTTTTAAAACTCAACTATTTATCTGTTGCCAAGATTGGATGCTGCCAAAAAAACACAAATTATATCAAGTACTGGTAATAATTTAATTCAGTTTCCATTGTGCTGCACAACAATGCTCTATGGAAGTCAATATTATAATGGGGAAACTGGAGTAATTACCACCACCCTAATGTTCCTATTTAAATGCATGAAAAACTGATTAGCTAAAGGAGACCCTATGTGTATCTGGATATACATAGCAGAAATGGCACCGGCTTAATATTTATGTTAATGCATATTCCATATTATACTAGAGGTTAAAGGTTACAGAAACAGTTTTCACCAATTATACTTGTACCAACATTTTTCCAGAAGCAAAAAATGTCATGCATGCAAAACACAATGAATGGTAAAGGTTTCGTTTTTTAGAAGGCAAAGTTAATATTTGTATTAATATTTTTTTTCTTAGCACTTTGGTTGATACATAACACGTAAGTCAATAGTTTGAAATGACTATTTCATTTAAACATGGGGTGAGAGCATGAGACTCGACAATGGATAGTGAACTTATATAACACTGGGAAGCCAATTGGGGGAAATTAAATCTCTCTCTCTCTCTCTCTCTCTCTGTGTGTGTGTGTGTGTGTGTGTTTATTTAAATTAATGAGCTAAACTTCACAATCAAAAAGAGGAGAAGACTGGCAAGTTGCTAAGATATCAGACCTGGGGAGATGAGGAGGTATTGTGGCCATTCTGACTCTCTCTCTCTCTTTCTCTCTCTCTCCCTCTCTCTCTCTCTTTCTGCCAGGACATGGATCATTTTCAAACAACATATTGCAAAGAAAGGGGTAACTTGTTTCCTTCTTATCTCCCTTTTCTGCCAATTTTCACTGATTCTGTCCCCCACTATTTCATTCAAGAAGCATCACCACAAATGCCTCTTGTCCACTTTACCTCTCCTTCCCTCTTGTCTTTCATGTCTCTTGTGGGTGAAGCCTGTCATAAACAATGTTTAGGCCCCCCTAAAAGAAGAACTGCAACTCTCAATTTCAACCAGACTTGGACAAGACAAAACATCAAGCAGAAGACACAACCCCTTCAAAGAGAAGAATGTTCTCAGTAAAGCAGGACATGTGGTCCACCCTAGGAAGAACTGGCACAAATTGTCACAGCAGGACAATATGAGAGAAGCTTTAGAAACATTAGTCTATATGATGGAGTGGGTAAGTTGCAGGGGTCAATCTCCCATTGCAAGACCCAATGAGGCAGGGTTCAGCCCTGCTAGAAGGGGAGAAGGAGAGAGTATTTTGTCTAGGGGTTCATCTACACTGTAGAAACAATGCCATTTGATACGACTTTAATTGCAACAGCTCCATTTGTAGTTTTCTTAGACACCATCACTCATTGGCAGAGAAGGCTATAAAGATTTTGTAAATCTACAAATCCCTGGATTCCATAGGATGGAGCAACAACAGTGAGAGTGGTGTCAAACTGCATTTTTTTTACAATGAAGATGCACCCTAGGTGTAGCTCAGGGGCCACAAATACAACCTGGCAAAGTGTAAATCACCCACAGACTGTATGAATGGTCTTCCACTGTGGACAGAATGAAGACGGGATCAGAGTATTTCTAGCAAATAAGTTTTTAGAAAGTAAATCAGAAGGCAATTCACAAGCCTTCAACTTGTACATCAGCAGTTTAACATCAGTTAGCAGACTGAGGAGGCACATAGGTCATCTGATAATAGTCTTCCCCACTATGGTGAGATGTATTGTATTTCACTTTTGATTACAGTAATTATTCCTAAAATTGCTTTATATATCAAATTAGCCTTTTTGTTAACAAGTCTTCATTTTTGGCAGAATGAAAATAGCCACTCTAGTAATTTCAAACCAACAACAGCTTGTCTTACAGCGGAATAGAGTCGGTGTGTGTGTGTGTGTGTGTGTGTGTTGGGGGGTGTTTCACCTGTTTTTAAACTTAATTTCCCTCTCTCATTTCTGTTTCAAAATGTCTCTTTTGAAGAGTGTGTTTCAAGCATTTAGATTTACACATAGAGAATGTGGTGTAATAGTTTGAGTGTTGGACTAGGACTTGGATAGACCAGGTCTCTAATCTCTTCTTGACCATGGAAACCCACTGAGTGACCTTCAGCAAGTCACATTCTCTCAGCTTCCAAGGAAGGCAATGACAAACCTCCTATGAACAAATCTTGCCAAAGATAGCCATAAATCAACCTAAATTAGAAATGATTTGAAGGCATGCAATAACAAAAATAGAGAAAAGTAACACGTATATGGAAAAACAAAAAAGGTGGTTTCAAACATGCATAGAGGCACATGTTCCATAGAAGCTAAGATTGCCAAACTGAAACTTGAATAACTGTGCAGAAGAAGGAATTTCAGGAGGTGATGCTGGTCACAAAACCAGGTAACAAGCAACACCTGATAAAATTAACTCTCTTGTATAATCATTAAAAGTACAGGAACCCTCTTCAGTTTTCACTCTGGCAACCAAATGACAACATAATTCTTCAATTATCTCCTTTCTAGAAATGATTTCACCATGCCAGTTTTGATGTCACAGCAGCCATAACAATCTAGATACTAAATTTACAATCTAGGCAAGGACAAGTTGTTAATGCTTTGGCAAGTGGTCAGGATTAGGCCTGGGGACCATCAGCTGTTACCAGGAGTTGAGTCAAGGGGTGAAGGAGGATAGATCTAACTGGAAATAAAAGTCACCAACATTCTGGTTCCAGTCTGAATAACAGACTACAAATTTCAAATTGACCTTCAGATTTTCAAATTGGTTGGGACAGGTGCTCAGATTCAATGTTTTTCATTTGCATTCATCAGAAACTGGATTTTTTTTTTTAAATAACAAATATTGGTCAACCATTTATTGAAATTACAGGTTTGTTGTTGTGTGCCATCAAGTTGTTTCCAATTTATGGTGTCCCTAAGGTGAACCTATCATAGGGTTTTCTGAGGCTGAGAGAATGTTACTTTCCCAAGGTCACCCAATGGGTTTCCATGGCCAAGCACAGATATGTACCTTGCTCTCCAGAGTCCAACATTCAAACCACTGTAAGCCTTCTTTTAACAGTTTATGCTAACAGATGGAAAGCAACGTATGTTTCAAATTGTCCTAACCACACCCTACCAAACGCATGTTTTTCACTGCCAGCAACTGATAAGAAATCAGGTGTGGCTTTCAGATGAGCATACTTTTATGCTGCCATTATTTTCTTTGTGGAAAAACAACATCTGTTTTCCCTCTGGTACTATGAGTAAAAAGATTTTGATTTAAGAAATAACATTGGTTTCAATTTGGTTTTGAATTAATTCTTCCTATAAACTACAGAAGGACAGGATGAGAGTAAAGAGAAATAAAGAGAATAAAAATGAACCTGCAAGACAGCATTTAACATTTTTATATCACATAACTACTATGTGATATGTCCATGAATAATTTGTTTTATACTATTATGTTTTTCTCAGATATTGCAAACAAAGTACACCACTTGCTTGCTAACAATGGCTGTTTCATGGAGACACCGACCCAGACAAGTACTGTATCTTTTCCACATGATCTTTATAGTGAATCCAGGCCTGTTTAATGAACTGGGTATCATACTCACACATAACCAGACAAAATATAATGACCTGAATCCAACTAGACTCAACTAGTGTTATAGCCACTCAGTTGATTGAGGGATATTAAATCAATGCTTATATGAGTGCCACTAACCCACTGGGTGTCCTCTAGTGCCAACTGGTCACTTGCAGGTTCTGGAACGCCCTTCCTAATCACGCTAGGCTGATATCTTTCTTTGTGTCCTTCTGGAGGATTCTATGCTTCTATGGAGGGAGGCAGAAACATTTTGGGGGGGCTTGCTTCTTATTTAATTCTTGTACATACATGCCCATGACTTCCCTAATGGAGTGTAGCCATCTGGTGTGTGGTCTTCCTCTCTTTCAACTGCCCTCCACCTTTCCTACCATTATTGTCTATTTGAGTCAGTCATGCCTTCTCATGATGTGGCCAAAGTATGACAGCCTCAGTTTCGTCATCATGGCTTCCAGGCTTTTCTGACCCATTTGTCTTTCTTTTTCACTGTCCACAATATTCTCAGTACTCATCTCCAGCAACACATCTCAAATAAGGTGATTTTTTCTTATCCACTTTTTTTACTGTCCAGCTCTCACATCTGTACATGGTGATGGAGAATACTATGCTTGGACAATTCCAACTTTAGTGCTCAGTTGTATGTCATTATTCTTTAGAATCTTATCTAGTTCTTTCATAGTTGCCCTTCCCATTCCTAGTCTTCTTATTTTCTTGACTGCAGTCACCATTCTGAACAATGTTTGATCCTAGACATGGGAACTTATAAGCTTTAATTATATTTTAACTTTTTATCTGTTGCTGTTTTAATTGTAATGCTGTGAAAAGGTTGGACAATAATGATAACAATAACACAGCAACAGCAGCTGAATAATCTGGCCGTGAGTGAAGACAGACAGAAACCAGGAATGAAGATAAGATTCCATATAGCACCATACTGTTTGAGCAGCCATTTCATGACTTTAACATCAAAACTACTACATTCTCCCCAACCTTTCTAAGGCTCAAACTGTATGAGTAAGGTTTCTCCCTCACTTTTATTAAACCCTGCCATTGCTTCATCTCTTGCTAGACACCTTATTGACCAACACATCTGTAAAATTAATTTTCTTCTTTTCCACTGCTCATGTATCTTAAAATAGGGAAGATAACTACTTTGATAGAGGGATCATTTTCCAGCCCCCTGCACCTCCAGTGCTTGGTACCAGCCTGACCCTGTAAGTGGTATGGTTCCAATTAAAGTTTAGTTTTGGCAAAGCTTTTTCCCGTTTTTGTTTAGAGTTTTTTGAGAAGTGGGGTGTCAGGGAGCAGTAAAACATCTCAGAAAAAATATTAAATGGGGATTTCTGGGGAGTTTGGGGAATATCCTGGAAGGCCTTTTCTGGCAGCAAAAGAGAGGTTGAGTCATGTGTGTCTCACAGGCTGCACTTTCCCCACTCCTGCCTTGAGATGACCTGAGGAAATCCTGCCAGCAACCAAGAACTGTCCTGGCCATAATTCAGTGAATCTGGGGTCTGGGGCACAAGACTATCAAGACTGAAATACACAGATATAGGATGGGGGACACCTGGCTGAATGAAACTACGTGTGAAAGGGATCTAGGAGTCCAAGTAGACCACAAGTTGAACATGAGTGAACAGTGTGATGCGGCAGCCAAAAAGGCCAATGCAATTTTAGGCTGCATCAATAAAAGTATAGTGTCTAGATCAAGAGAAGTAATAGTGCCACTGGATTCTGCTTTGGTCAGGCCCCACCTGGAATATTGTGTCCAGTTCTGGGTGCCACAATTCAAAAAGGACATTGAGAAACTGGAGCGTGTCCAAAGGAGGGCGACAAAAATGGTGAAGGGTCTGGAAACCATGCCCTATGAGGAACGACTTAGGGAGCTGGGGATGTTTAGCCTGGAGAAAAGAAGGTTAAGAGGTGATATGATAGCCCTGTTTAAATATTTGAAAGGATGTCATGTTGAAGAGGGAGCAAGCTTGTTTTCTGCTGCTCCAGAGAACAGGACCCGGAACAATGGATGCAAGCTACAGGAAAAGAGATTCCACCTGAACATTAGGAGGAACTTCCTGACAGTAAGGGCTGTTCAACAGTGGAATGCACTCCCTCGGAGGGTGATAGAAGAGGCTGGATGGCCATCTGTCAGGGATGCTTTGATTTGGATTTCCTGCATGGCAGGGGGTTGGACTGGATGGCCTTAGTGGTCTCTTCCAACTCTATGATTCTATGATTCTATGAAGTAGAGATGTAAAGGCCTGGAAAAAAGCAGAAAAAAAACCCAACAATGAGAAAAAATGAAGAAAAAAACCCAGAGGAAAAAAGAAAACAAATTGGAAAAAACATGAAAAAAGAAAATTAATTATGGAATGTTTTATTTTAACATGATTCAGGGAAAAAAACTGGAAAAAAAGAGTAAGCACAACTCATTAGAAAAAAAAATGATGCTAGGAAAGTAGAAGGCAGCAAAAAGAGAGAAGACCTCATGCCAGATGGATGGATTCAATCTGATTTCACAGGCCTGAACCTGGAGAACCTGAGCAGAGAGTGTGAGAACAGAGAGGCATGGAGATGTCTCATTCACAGGGTCACCATAAGTTGAAATCAAGTCAAAAGTTGCTAATAACAACAATGACATACTATCCATCCATGCTAGTCATTTCTCAAGCATTGATCCTATGGCCATGTTTTGTCAAATGGGAGGGATGTCCCAGCTCCTCTAAATTGGGCTTGAAACAGACAGGTGGGGAAAAGTGGCTTCTAGCTGCTTCTGTGGCAAGACATCACATGACACATGCCCCAAAAGTGGCTGGAAGCCATGGGGCGAGCACTGAAACCCAGAAGAGATGGTAAAAAAAGAGTGGTGAAAAGCCGCTCCTGCTGGCAGCCAGGTTGGAGACTGTAGTGACAGCCCAGATCAGGACTGGGCCCATGTGGTTGCCATGGTCCCATGCTGATCAGGGACTTACATGTGCTGGAGTGGTCAGAGGTTTCTCCAATCTGTTGGTCTGCATGACCCCTTAAGCTATTGAAGAACAACAGCAGACCTAGCCAATAATTGGTCAGACTGCACATGCTTCTCCTCCTTGTCCAGCCTCTCTGAAATGTTTAGGTCAGACTCCACAGCTTCCCAGGCATGGATAGAAATGTGCAGCAGGCAGATGGGGGGGGTGTCATTGTTTATTTGTGCTTAGGAGCAATGTGCATCCATACAAGAGGTTGGAAATTCATTTCTTGGATGAGAAATCCCCAGAGCCCCCATCTAGTGTGGAATACTGGAACAAAAGGAATATTGCTAAGCTCTACTGAATTTTAATATGATTCATGGGAGGATTAGGAACAGACTAATACTTTATTTCCTCATGCACTGAAGAATTGGTTAACAGGAATTGGTTAACAGTGGGAATAATATGCATGTACAGCTCACTTGAGAGGTTTTGTTTTTTAGTTATGAGAACTTATTGCACATCCAAATTTTGTGGAAGCCTTTCAGGCAATGCGTACATAATCTTTTCAGGCTAGTGTTACCAGGCAATAATGTCACAAGCTTAGTACTGACACTGCAGCAATAGGGCTGTATCAATCATTATGTCTATGATAAAGAAAACACATAAAACCCTGCCTTTCCCAAATTCCCCCAAAAAGAGAACTGTTGAAGACAAGCAAGCCTAATAAACATCATAATAAAGTATATTCATCACCTACAGATGGAATGGAGTTAGTTCTCTTACGACACGTGATGTCCAAGTTCTATAGGCAGGTTCTTGTCAGATTAATGAGAATCTAGTGTAGAGGTGAGGAACAGGGATGTTGTTCTGTGAACTGTATAATCAGCCTTGAAAGAAACTTGGCACAAGGTCTTAGGCCTTTCATTAATTAAAGTTCAGCTTGTTGTTCTGGTAAACGGCACACAGTTGGGATTTGCTGTTTGCATAATTTACACTCACTGTGCTGGCTGACTTTCGGTGCAGCCTCATGTGGATTTAGTTAAGAATTGCATAATATTTTTTTCTTCCCAAGCATCATGAAGTTTGAGTAATTAATACCTTTGGAAAAAATAAGCTTTTAAATAACAGTGATTCAATGACCATTCAAATTAGTGTTGTTGCAATTAATGGGACCTCACACATACAAAAAATATAGATGACATTGTTCCTCTTCCATGACTAGTCATAACTCCTGAAAGAAGGCTTTATTACGCTGTTATATATTTTGTGGGAAAGTTATGTTCAAAATATTCAATAAATGTGTGTGATCATTGTTTATAAGTGCAGAAATAGGCAAGTGGTAGCATGATGAAAACAAGCCTAGTTCAGAAAAATGCAATTATGACTATAGGCAATCTTCAGAGCAAGGCAATAGCAAATGTTGCTGCAAATATTACTTGCCTAAGCAAACTATGTGAAATTCATTGGGTTCCCATAAGTCAAACAGCTGACTTGAAAGAGTATACGGTGCACCCATGCCATACATGGGCTCATTATACGTGGCTTTTAGCTTACACTGAAGCTGCACAGCAAAATAATGAATGGTGTGTGCACCTATGGTGCGTGCACTCTGCCACACCACAAGCACGAGTCCCATTATATTCAATGGGGTTGAGCATTCGCACAGAAGAGGATTGGCACAATCTATAAGGGATTCAAGGGTTTCCGAGCAGCTCATGAAATGGTTGTCATGACTCCAAAAGTAAATACACATACATAGAAATCTTTATTAAGTCCAGTTTAGGAATCAGCAGAATCTCTGCTTTCCACATCAGAAAGTCTTAAAAAGCTAATGATGAATTGATTCTAATTTTCCAGTTCCACAACACGCTATGAAATTCTTGGAATCCAGAATGAATTTATGAGACTCTTGGTGGAGAATGTCTTAGGTCAGTTTATCACACAAGTCCTGCTCTCACTGCAATGGCACTATTAAGGGGAACCGGATACATATCGGTTTTGAAGGCTCTCACATGTCTTTCTTATAGCATGAATGGGGCCTCACACTCTCTTCTGTGCTCCTCCCTAAACCCGTCTCCTTGCCCTATGGCTTCCCACTATGCCTTTCAGGGTTTTTTAAATTTATTTTTTCTTTTTAATGCAATTCCATAGGGGTGCTAATATGATTTTTTTAAGAGTAAATAAAATAAAGTTTAAAAGGGATGTCTGGGAAAGCCTGTAAGGGAATAGCGAGGGGGATGCAGGAGAGGAGGAGACACTGACACCCATGATTGACCCATCCCAGAAATGCTACATGAAGAATTTATTGTATCTGAGGACTACTGAGACAACCACACATTTGGGGATGCTTACTGATAGGGTTTCCCATCAATGACAAGATGCATTATAACCACACTTGAATGGCAAGGCATCACCAAGATGAAGACGACATTGTGCAATAAGCTGCATGTGATAAAGTCCTAGGTCTCAAAAACAAAACACAAACAAAATAACAAAACAAAACCAAGACACCCAGAGGTCTGAAATATGAAAAATTAAGCACCGGTAATGTGATCAAATAGACCTTCAGAAACTTGCATATTGGTGATGGAATATGTATACACAGAGGCTAGGTGAGGCCATACCTCACAAATGAAGAGACCCACAATGCAGCACTGAAACTATACTGAGCACTCCAAGGACACAGAAGTAGTGTACATCAGTTGGGGCAGTTTACAAGACCAGCTCTCTAGATCTGTTGTAGATAGTGTTTTGCTCAGAGAACTAGGATTAATGAAGTTCTCTTTAATCGCCTTCATAACTTTCACCTTTTACTGCTATAAAGCAGATTATATGACTATCTGCAAGTAAAAAAGTAAAAAAAAGAGAGGCTTAAACCCAGTTATAGAAATGAGCAGTAAAACAACCTAGTGTATGAAAAAGAAGGCCATAAAAAGAATATATCAGTAGAAAAGATTAATTTTCTGTACAGTGTGAGTCCGGATTTACAACACAATTTTGGAAAATAGACTTTAGGCCCTGGGTTGTTTTAACAGGTTAAAATATTTTATATGACTTCTGGATCTTACTTTAATAAGGAGGGAAAGAAGCCTTAATACACGAACCTTGAGATTACTACATTGTCATAAAACAAGGTGATTCTGCTTGTTTGAAATAAATTATTCTCAGAAAGCCATTCCCATGGCAGGAAAAGTGCTATTGCTATTGATTTCTCCCTTTATATACTTTTTGCCCCCATTTTCATAGGTCACTGCTCCAACTGGAATTTTGCATGCATGTTAAGTGACTGATGTTGTGACAGCATTCACAACCAATTTTCATAAAACACTTGTCTTCGTTTTTCACTTGTAACACAAGAGCAGATGGTAACGCAGACTTTTAGCAGCATACTAAGGAGGAGGGACCATAGCTCTGTGGTAAAATGCTTTTCAATCCCCTCCTTCCACATTTATAAGCCCACAGGTTAAGTTGCTGTCATTTCCAGTTGAAAGGTCTTGGGTGGCAAACCAGGGAAGGACCTCTGCCTGAGAGACCCCTCCCCAGACAACTGTTGACAGTCCTGATCTAGATGGACCATTGATCTGAATCCTATAACAGCAGCTTTTTATAGCCCTGGGAGAGATATTATATATGCTTCAAAGGATGTTGAACTTTACTCATTCTTTTAGTTGAAGGAGTTTGAAAGAAAACCTCAGTTCTACTTGGAAAAGAAAAGGGAGGAGAAAATGGTGCCTTCTGCCAAAAGAAAATATTTCAGTTCATTACAAATTAGTGCTGAAATAGTGGTTAAAAGACATACTGTATATGTACACTAATGATTTAATTACTGTGATTGTGCCAGGCCTCCTACTCACCAGATACACTGGACTACAACCCCCACCATTCCCAGCCAGCATGACCATGGCTACACACAATCAGATGGGCATGACTTGTGCTTCCTAAATGGCATGCAGTAGAAACATTTGCTACTGTTTGAGCAAGCAGATGTGCTGAAATAGCTGTTCTCATCTCTGAGTGACCTAGTGAGAGCTGTTCAGCCATGGGCACAAGCAGTTGCACAGCAATAGCCTGACAATGTTTATTGTTTTTGTTGTTGTATGCCATCAAGTCATTTTTTACTTATGGCAACCCTATCATGAGGGTATCACCATCATCATGTTTATTTATACTACCCTTGCCACCAAAGGGCAGAACATAAATTATATATAATCAACAACGGACAATAAAACACAACACTATAAAATGCTAAAATACTAAAATAATATGCTGATACAGTCGGCCCTTCTTATACATGGATTTCTTATACATGGATCCAAGCATACTCGGTTTGAAAATGTTAAAAAAAAAGTATAAATTTCAAATATCAAACCTTGATTTTCCATTTTTTATAAGGGACACCATTTTGCTATGTCATTATATTTAATGGGAATTGAGCATCCACGGATTTTGTTATCCACAGGGGATCTTAGAACCAAACCCCAGCATACAACAAGGGTCCACTGTACACTAAAACAAACACTCTATCAGTCACTACCCATCTTGTGGCAAGATTTCTTCAGAAGAGGTCCGTCACTGCCTTCGTGAGGCTGAGAGTGTGTGACTTGCCCAAGGTCACCCAGAGGATTTCCATGACTAATCAGGAATTCATATCCTGGTCTCCCAGAGACCTAGTGCAATACTCAAACCAATACATCACACTGTCTTGACAAGGCACCACAGGAAGAAATGTGGTTCCATTTCAATAACTGGGAATAACTGGGAAAACTAACTGATCTCCACTACTGCTTTGTTTTCTTTTTCAAATCATACTTTGGATTTAGTCTTAATTTCTCCTGGACTGAGTTAAAAAATAAAAATGACAAAACCTAGCATTCTGGCAGTACCAAGCATGTGAGCATGCTAGGAAAGCTTTGTTACTGTTGTGCTTTCAGAGAATTCAAATAGGATGGAAGCAAAACAAAGACAGGCATGTTTCACTTATCACTATATGTGTATGATGTTTCACTTTCACTGTAAATGTTAAACATCAGTCTCTGAACAGCAATAAAATCATATTCTGTCCCAATTTGGCTGGGACAGATCCTCCATTGTCCCACTTTTTCAGCTGCTTTAAAAATGTCCCAGTTTTTCTTTTCTCTTCTCCCTCTCCTCCTTTGTCCTCAGCTTACTTCCATTGCCACAAAATGAGTTCAAAGTGCAAACATAGTTCACACTCAAACAGCAGGAGAGAGAGGAAGCGTAGAATCTTACCCTACTTTGTAGACTCGGGCAAAAGCAAATTGCAGCCTCACCTAGATTGTGTGTTCTTCCTCGTTAAAAAACTTACTTGGCCAAAAGTGTCTCAATGAATGTTTTACATACCCTCCAAGTTTTCATAGATGAAAAAGGGTATATAAATTAGTTTATGTAATGTAAAATTATTTTATGTATGTAATACAAACATGGTCAAAAAAAGATGGCCTAATTATATAAATGTGTACATCAGCCAATTGTAAGTTACCAAAGCACTCCCTAGGCTTCATTTTGGATTACATTAACCAGGTAGAGCTCATGATATCACTGCAGATTTAAAGGGGGAAGGGAGGAGGAGTGAGGGAAAAGGAATGTAGCAGCATCTTTAAGACTAGCTGGCAAAAAAAATGGATCTACCCAGCTAAATCTGGGGTTTCCATTGTAGTAGTTTTCAGAGAAGTGGCCTTCTCAATTAGAAAGGTGGTCAGAAAAACCTGCATTCTATCACTCTATTTATTCAACTTGTATGTAGAAAAAAAAATCATATGCAGAGCAGGTTTAGATACAGAGGAAGGAGGAGTAAAGATCAGAGGAAAGAATATCAACAATCTAAGATATGCAGGCCACACCATACTACTAGCAGAAAACATCATTGGAACAATTATTAAAGAAAGTCTGAGAGGAAAGTGTTAAGGCAGGTGTGCTGTTGAACATTAAGAAAACAAAAATAATCACCATGGAGGAGCTACAGAAATTCAATATAGATGATGGGGGAAATGAAACAGCTAAAGATTTCTCATTCCTTGGATAAGTGACTGACCAGAACAGGAACTGCAGTCAAGAAATCAGAAGAATAGGATTGGGAAGGGCAGCTATGAAAGAACTAGACAAGATCTTAAAGTGCACAGATATCAATATGAATACCAAAATTAGAATCATCCAAGCCATTGTATTAATCATCACCATGTAAGGATGTGAGAGTTGGACAGTGAAGAAAGTAGAAAGAAAATCAACTCATTTGAAATATGGTGCTAGAGAAGAGTTCTAAGGATACCATGGATGGCCAAAAATACAAACAAATGGGTCCAAGAAGAGATCAAGCCTGAACTCAACTTGAAGCCAAAATGACTAAACTGAGGTTGTCATACTTTGGCCACATCACGAAATGGCATGTCTCACAAGAAATGACAATAATGCTAGGAAAGGTGGAGGGCAGTAGAAAGAGAAGAAGATTACATACCAGATGGATAGAGTCAATTTAGGAAACCATGACCATGAGCCTGCAAGACCTGAACAGGACATTTAAGGACAGGGAGGCTTGAAGGTATCTTATTCATAGGGTCACCATGAGTTGAAGCAGATTCAAGAACAGTTAATAACAAGTGGTTAATCTCTTGAAGCATAAAAAGGAGGAAGAGAGAGGGAGAAAAAAAGGAATGTAGCAGCTATCAGTTAGTCTTCTTACAGATCCTGTCACATTCCATTTTCTTCTCCCTCTACTTTTCATGCTGCAAAATATTAACACAGCTACTTCTCTGACAACGATTACTGTAGATTTAAGTCACTTAGGCCCCATACAGACAGGCCAAAATAAAGCTGCTTCGGGTCACTTTGGAGGTATGCTGTTTAAATGATGCATGCCTCCTAAGAGTCTGGAAGCCACGCCAAAGTCATGCTTTGGCACAGCTTCCGGACTCTTAGGAGACATGCATCATTTAAACATTATACCTCCAAAGTGACCCGAAGCAGCTTTATTTTGGCCTGTCTGTACAGGCCCTTAATGTCCCTCATTGCTGTTCTTACTGTTGTTGTTGTTGTTGTGTGCCTTCATGTCATACTTATGGTCACGGTAAGGTGAATCTATCACAGGGTTTTCTTGGCAAAATTTGTTCAGTTGACTTTGCTTTCTTCTGAAGATGAAAGAGTGTGACTTTTCCAAGGTCAGTCAGTAGGTTTCCATGGTCAAGTGAGAATTCAAATCCTGATTCCCAGTGTCCTAGTCCAACAATTAAACCACTACACTATGCTGGTTCTCTAATGTTCCTTTGCTGTTGATGTTGTGTGTCTTTGAGACATTGCCAACTTATGACAACCCTAAGGCGAACCTAACATGGAGTTTTCTTGACATGTCTCCTCTTGCTGGCCCTTACTGAACCCAAAATGAATTTCCCATAATCTTGACATACCTGTAAAGTTTTCCAAGTGCAGCAAAAACAGTCGTAATCCAATGTATGCCTCTTGTGAACAGTTGTCTGTACACACAAACACACACACATACCTTGTAGTTATTTAGGTTCAGCTGCATTAAAGGACTATAACTGATTCCCCTCCCACACTTAACTAGCTCATCTACACATTTTTGCTTCACTTCTCTCAGAAAATTTAAATCACCTCAAATGCCACCAGTTTTATAAATACATTTACTTATTTATAGCACAGAAAAGTTAGCAGATGGTCTCTTGGCAGCATCAGCTACAACCATATTTTGAGAATGAATGAACGCTGCTCAATGTAATTTATGGAGAAAGAAAGTCTTCATGGCCAGGAAAACGCCATTCCATCTTTTCCTTCACACCTCACTAAGATGGCTAAGGACAAGTTTAGATGCATGCCTTGTTAGCCTCCACTTTTTGCAACTTCTACATTACCTTTGTTGTTTCTATTCTGTGCACACATAGCTTGGAGTAAATCCTACTGGAGTCAGTAAAAATAAATTCCAGGTAAAGATTCATAGGATCAGACTGTTAAATTACAGTGTTCAGTTATATATGTGGTGGTGATAAAAACATCTATACTTAAACTATAACTTCAGTACTGCAAATGGACACTGAAAGGCAGACTAATGCTAAAGAGTAGTAGTTCACAGCTGACTTTGCACAGCAGCAACAATGGGGGGAAAAACACAATTCCAAATCATAGGCACTTTACAAACTGCCCAAAAGGGCGGTGTGAAAAGTGCCTTCATTTGCTGCGAGGAGGAGCCTCAGCAGCCAAACTGCACGGCTCCTCCGCACAGCAAAAAAGAAGCTGCAAAATGCAGCTTCTTCTTGCGGCGTGCTAATGACGCCACAAGGCGCCAATGGCGCACTCGCGATGTCATTAGTGCCGTGTGCCGTGCGGACGCTAAGCGCCCATGTAGAACGGGCGCCGCCATTTTGTACACGCCAAGTGCATACTAGGGTTAGGGGCGTCCAGAAAGGGCCCTACTTTCAAATTTCATGCATTATTTCTGTATTTTGAGATGTACAGCCATATGTCTATTCAGGAGTAAGCTATAATGAATTCACTGGCACTTTCCCCTAGGCTTACTATCATAATCACATGAAAAATTAATTTTCTACAAGATTGGTTAAATTTATAACTTTTTTCCTTACGAAAGAGGTGTGAGTGTTTGATTTCGATGGGATATCAATGATGTAATGATGCATTGGATTGCAGCCTGAGTATTTAATTACATTTCTAAGTGCCTTCTGGTATGCCAGATTATGATACATGAGTGTCACAATATTTGAAATAATGATGCATCCTTAATTTATAGTGCCCTGCAGATACATTTACTGACCCCTGTGACTTTTTCACTTTTTGTTGTGTTACAGTCTACAAGTGAAATGTATTTAATTGGCTTTGTTACTACTTGATGTACACAAGATATTCAACACTATGAAGGGGTGAAAGGAACTAAGGGGTGAGTGTGGGTCTAAATATTTCTATGAGACATTGTATACCAGGTTTTACCACTCAAACAGTAGCTGTTAAAAATATGACATAGGGAGGAGCATGTTTTCAAACTGACATAAAACCTTCCACAATAAAACCAGGAGCTCTGAATTTCATGCTACTTAAATACTGTCTTTGAAGTAATGGAAAAACTATTTGCTTCAAGGGTTCCTGTGATAATTTCTTTCACAGAAGAGCCATATTTTATTAAGCAAGATAGCAGAAGTGTTTCCTAAGTTTTATTGTCATCTCTCTCCCTCCTGCCACATTGTTATATTTGGATAGATTTATTTACTCCTTATTGTATCTTCCCTTTGCAATGTGGAAACAGTTTAAGTATTTTTAAGGCCCAATAACATGAAGACAAAATTGTTAATGCATTTAATAGGATTCTACTTGGATGGGTTAACAGCACAATCTATTCCTAGGTAAGAAGAAATTGCTGCTGAGTTCACTGGGGTTTAATCAGCAACCTAAGTAATCTGGACATGGAAGATTCAAAATATATATATTGCTGGAGGTGAGGATCAAGATGGCCTCCCTCCCCCAGTCCCATACAGAAACTGGTGTCTGTCTGCTATATTAACACTTGTGATGGACAACAGCATCCACTGCACTTGAGGGTAGCAGGTTCCCTTAGGAGGTACAGGCCATATGGACCAGATAGCTATGTTCTCAGTACTAGCTGCTTAAAAAGTGCCATAATGTAGTCACAGTGTTAATGTACACCATATGAATCAAACAGGAAATGCCTGCTGTCTGAAGTTATTGAATCATGTTACCTAACATTAGGATTGGCCCTGGTATGGATATTCCAATGAGATTCTCTAAATGTTAATTTATTTATTCATTTAATTTGTATGCTGCCTTTCTCCCAAAAAGGGTCTCAAAGCAGCTTACAAGATAAAAACACTTTAAAAACATTAAAAATACAATTAAAATAACCTAGCTAAAACTGTATAAAAATTAAGATTAAAACATATAAAAGTTAAAAAAAACATAATCCAAAACACATACCCCATATAAAAGCCATCCTGTCATGATTTTAAAAAGGTTGCCTGAATAAAATTGTTTTTACCTGCCAGCGAAAGGCCAGCAGGGAGTGGGCCAGCCTATCTTCCCGGGGAAGGGAGTTTCAGAAGATGGGAGCTTCCACCAAGAAGGCTCCCTCTCGTGTCCTCGCCAAGCGATGGAAAATTTATGAGATTGGCCAAGATGAAGCACTTCATTACCCCTATTTGATATCATGGTGCTCTCTGGTGTTGACTTGCAAATATAGCAATGAGTTAGTAACATACTGCAAATCATTTTCTTATGTGGGAACACTCACACAATACTGTCATGACTCAATTAACAAAGCCTGACAAAGAAACTCCTTTTTACGACATCTTTTTATGGGCACTCAGCTCAGCTCTGTCTTTCTTGTCTTCTTTTTAGCTCAATGTTTCCCAAGCTTTGGTCCTCCAAGTGTTTTGAACTTCAACTTCCAGAAGCCCCAGGCAGTTTGGTGATAATGATAATAATGTGTTTGTTTATTATTTATTCATTTATTTCCCTTTACTCAAAGTTGTGCACATGGATTTCCTCCTGTCTACTTTGTTACTACAACATCCTCACACCAACCTCTACAGAGGAAAGGCTGAATGGAAATATATCATGGGGTTGCCATAAGTCAACAGGGGACTTCAATGTATGTGCACATGAACACACACAAAAGAGGAAAGCCTCCCACTTATGAAATGCATGCTGAGGCTTCAGCTAAACCAGGGGTCGGCAACCCCCAGCCCACGGGCCGGATGCGGCCCACGGAGGCGGCAGGACCGGCCCCAGCCCGGTCCTGCTGCTGCCGCTGCCGCCACTGCCGCCACCAACTCCTCCTCCTCCTCCTGGGCCGCTTGACTGCGCTGCCCTCCTCCACCGCATGGAGGAGGAAGAGGAGGGCCATGCAGCCTGGGGCAGAGGAGGCAAAGGAGGAAGCCCTGCGCCGCCCTCCCTGCCTCCCTGCGCCGCCCACCTCCTTCTCCTCTGCCTCCTCCTCCCCGCCCCCAAGCCGCGTGGCACATGGAGGAGGGGGGAAGAGGGGGAGGAGGAGGGGGAGGAGGAGAAGAAAGAAGAGGAGGAAGAGAAGGAGGGGGGAGCAGAAGGAGGAGGAGGAAGGAAGAGGTGGTGAGTGGCCAGAGGCCTCAAGGTTTTTTAAATTTTTATTTTGGGTGCTTTTAATGCTAACAAGTCTCCCTTGGTTTGACAATGATAGTGTGATGATGATGATGATAATATGAGTCAGCTTGAGAGGCATGCAGGCACTGTTTTTTAAGCCGAGAGAGTGTCACCTTCCAAAGTGTGTTTTGGGTGCTTTTAATGCTAACAAGTCTCCCTTGTTTTGACTGATAAGTTGTGTTGATGCTGATGATGATGCTTGATGATGATGATGATGATGATGATGATGATGATTGATATGAGTCAGCTTGAGAGGCATGCAGGCACTGTTTCTTAAGCCGAGAGAGTGTCACCTTCCAAAGTGTGTTTTGGGTGCTTTTAATGCTAACAAGTCTCCCTTGTTTGACAGTGTAGTAGTGATGTGTGGTGTGGTGTGATGTGGATGGTGATGATGATGATGATGATATGTGTCCAGCTTGAGAGGCATGCAGGCACTGTTTCTTAAGCCGAGAGAGTGTCACCTTCCAAAGTGTGTTTGGGTGCTTTTAATGCTAACAAGTCTCCCTTGTTTTGACAGTGATGTGTGGTGGTGGTTGGTGGTGATGATTGATGATTGATGAGATGTGTCAGCTTGAGAGGCATGCAGCACTGTTTCTTAAGCCGAGAGAGTGTCACCTTCAAGTGTGTTTGGGTGGTGCTTTTAATGCTAACAAGTCTCCCTTGCTTTGACAATGATAGTGTGATGATGATGATGATGATGATGATGATGATGATGAGAGTCAGCTTGAGAGGCATGAACGCACTATTTCTGAAGCCAAGGGAGTGTGACTTTCCAAAGTGCCTTTTCTGTGTGTTTTTGGTTCTTTAATGGTGATATTGATATCAGAAAGCCTCTGAGGCAAGGCCAATGTAAATTGCTGTGATTTTTACAAACTCATGCGCAGTGAAGAAAAACCAAAGCCCTTTAACCAAGTACACACTTCTGAGAAGTACACTTGGTGCAAGAACTGTGAAACCACTTTGACATGTTCAATATGCATAGCCATGTGAACCCATGTTCAGTGTGAAACCCAAAGAGTTTGGTTATGCAATAAGCCTCTGAAATATGCAAGAGGCCATCTTAAGTAAAGCCATGTTCAATGCTCAAATGTGCTGTTTGGAATGGGGGGAGGGGGGTTGGCCAGAAAGGGAAGTACATTTCTGCCATCTGTCTAGGAATAATGCCCAAATGTCCTCCATTTTGATCATGCCTAAGAAACATGCATTTAGATTAACATTTTTTAAAAATCATCAAAAAATTTTGCATGTCCTCCATTTTAAAAAAATGTGTCCTACATTTGAAAATGTTGTCCTATATTATTTAATTATTTATCCCCCCCCCCCCCCCCGTTGTCTGGGGACACCAACCCGGCCCCCGGCTCAAAAAGGTTGGCTACTCCTGAGCTAAACAAACATCCCTGAAAGAAAAGGGATGCACACTTGTCTTAAGAAAGGTCCAGAAAAAAGAACGGTCAGTGTTGGAAATTAATGCCTTACTTCTCCAAACACTTTTGAAATAGCCTTATTATTATTTATTTCAAGAATGTAAAGGATTTATTTATTCATTCATTCTTGAATTCTATGGAATTGTTGAGATCATTTGATGCACTATCATTCATCCTTTTCTTGTCTTTTTGACAACTGTATTGATTTTTATTAAAGAAAAACTTACTTAAAGGGGGGGAAAGCCTCATTCTTTAAGCTACCTGTTTTGATTCTTTATCCTGCCTTTCTCCCTGTGCAGGATTTAAGGCACACATGTGGTTTATAGTCTCTTCTTAGACTCCATTCTGTATTAGAATAACCAGTAGTATGGAAGACTGGGAGCTGCAGTCCAATTACATCAAGCGCAGGATTGGGGGAAATCTTTGGCACTCCAGATGTTTTAGCTCACAACTCTCATCATCCCTGCCCTATTTGATCGGTGATAAAGAATTGTGTGAACCGTATGTACAAAATACCTGCAGGACAAACGTTCTTCATACCTTGTATAGAGCATTCCAACAGCTATTAACTATAAATATATTTCTATCTTTTGATTAAAGAATAAAGAACTTTGACAGGTATATTTATTTTTAAATATATGCTGCTTTCTAGAAGTTTTAATATATGCTAATATATGGAATGATTCACAAACTAATTAAGCAGGTATCTTGCAACAGGTTATTTGGCATATTTTCCCTCAAAATCGATGGGAATTAACTGTAGATAACCTTGTGCTGCAGCAATGATTGGTTTTCTCTCACTGACCCTAAACTAATCTTCCAGCTAATGTCATATTTTCTCTCCGATTACATTTGCATTAGCCGGTGAAACTCTATAGACAAGGTGAATGTAAACAAAAATTCCAGTCTATCATATATACTTGACTAGAAGTCAAAGAATTATGCCCAAAATTTACCCTAAAATCCTGGGTCAACATATATACGGGTCAATACAGCAGTAGTGCTTAGAAAGATCCTAAAAGAAGTACTGCTGATTCCCCTTTCTCACTGTCTCGGCAGTGATCTCTGAAAAAGCTGGTGAGGCAGGAGTGTGTGTGTGTGTGTGTGTGTGTGTGTGTGTGTGTGTGCGGTGATTCCCTTCTCAATCCTCCAGAACAGGGGTAGGCAACCTTTTTGAGCAGGGGGCTGGGTTGCTGTCCCTCAGGCGACTGGGGGGGGGGGCCGAAGCCGGGGGTGGAGCTTCCACCTCCAGGGCGGGGCCAGGTGCCGGGGTGGAGCTTACACCCTCCGGGGGTGGGGCCAGGTGCTGGGGGTGGAGCTTCCACCCTCCGGGGACCAGGCCTCCCCATCTTTGCTGGCCCCTGACGGGGCCCCAGGCCCCGTCAGAGGACGGCAAAAAAGCTGGTGGGGGCCGCCAGTGCTGGAGGCCTCCCCCTCTTTGCCGGTCTTTTTTCCATCGCTGGGGCCCTCCAAGAGGGCTCTGGCAGCGGTAGCGGGCCTCTAGGAGGCCCTTTGCCATTGCCGGGGCCCTCTTGGAGGGCCCCAGCAAAGGCAACCAGCTTCCCAGAGGCCCCCTGCCGCCGTCGGAGCCCTCTTGGAGGACCCCAGCAATGGCAACGGGCCTCCCAGAGACACCCTGCCACCGCCGGAGCCCTCTTGGAGGACCCCAGCGACAGCCCCCGGGCCTCAGCGACCCCCTGCCACCGCCGGAGCCCTCTGGAGGACCCCAGCGACGGCACCGGGCCTCCCAGAGGCCCCCTGATGCCTCCGGAGCCCTCTTGGATGACCCTCAGCGACGGCACCGGGCCTCTCAGAGACCCCCTGCCGCCGCCAGAGCCCTCCTGGAGGACCCCAGCGATGGCACCGGGCCTCCCAGAGACCCGCTTGCCGCCGCCGGAGCCCTCTTGGAGGACCCCAGCGATGGCATCGGCGCTCACAGAGGCCCGCTGCCGCCGCCGGAGCCCTCTTTGAGGACTCCGGTGGCCGCGGCGGGCCTCCTAAAGGCTCGCTGCCACCGCCGGAGCCTGTTTGAGGACCCCCGCGGCCGCAGCGGGCCTCTAAAAGGCCGCTGCCCATAGCGGTGAGTCTCGTGCGACCTTTTCTGGTGCTCGCGTAAGACACCACTATAGGCGCCGCCATTTTTCACCCAAAATGCAGGGAAGGTCGCGCGAGACTTCACTGCCAATTTGGTGGGGGGGGGCAAATGGCGGCGTCCAAAGCCGCCTAAGCTGCAAGTGATGGTGGCGGCGGCAGCGGCTGCGTTGGGCCAGGCAAAAGGCCTCCGCGGGCCAGATTTGGCCCGTGGTGCATTGCCGACCCATTCTCCAGAAGCTGGGAAGTAGTGCTCGGTGGTTGAGGCGAGGTCCAGGACGGAAAAAGGAGGGAACTGCTTGTTTCCCCCTTTATATCCTTTGTTACATGCCCTTAAGTTTATCCTCGACGTATCCTTGAGTCCATATCAAAAATCCATGATTTGGCCCTAAACCTTCCTTCGACTTAATATGAGGGTCGACTTGTACAACACGTTTTTGGTATGTCAAGCTTTCTGCATAGGTCTTAAAGAGGTTGTAATGAAACCTCGTTTTTTATGTGGCAGGCTCTTGGGATTTTAGTATCCCACCCAGCTGCCACCAATTATGTGACGATTCTCCACCACTCACAATGTTTCCCTCTTTATACAACACCCCTGTGGGTTTTAATGGTCAGTAGCGTGGTGGATTTCAAAAAACAGCCAGTGGATAGATAAACAAGAATAACATTTATTTGAACCGACTACGCAAGCTAATTATGGCGCATTAGACTGCTGAAAGGGGCGGCCTGCACCCACCCCTTTCCCCCGATCGGGCCTCAGGCCAGAGCGGCAGCACTGAGGGCCCGATCCCACTTCCTGCTGCAGGGAAGCAGCAGAAGGCCTTCCCGCAGCCTGGAAAGGGGTGCTGGGTCTTCAAGCTCAAGACCCCCGCGGCACAGGAGAGGAAAAGGGGCCGCTTGCCCCTTTCCTCGCGTCGCTGGCACCATCTGCAGGCTGTGCCCAGCAACGAAACAGCAAAAAGAGCTCCGTTCGGAGCTCTTTACGTTGGGGAAGGGCGTACTTGCGCCCTCGTGCGGCATACAAGTCACGTTGCACTGCCCGTATAGAGGCGGCGCGGTCATGATTGTAAGGCGGAGGCCGTGTGGAACAGCTGCCGTCATTTTTGTGCGCGCTCCGCACGTGCATGGTGGGGCGTCCAGCAAGGACACCCTGTGCGAACCAGAGAACACGGAGCAATGAAGGAAAGGATTAGGCCCGGCATGGAACGGGAAGTGGGCCATGAAATACTTTTTGGACCAGCAGAGCTGGAGAATAGCTTGTCAAGGGAACTCGGACAGCGAGCCTCGGAGCATAATTGCAGAGGAGCATCGTACGGGTTGGCGCGCGATCACAGAGAGCAAGGTGTAGGCGAGATGAGAGTAAGAAGGAAGGGAGTGAGCCGACGACTTCGGAGCCGAAGCAATTGTGGTTAATGGTAAGAAGAGCATTGGAGGATAGGAAAGAACGATGGGGGTAACATGCGAACGCCAGGGCAAAATGCGCGGCACCAGACAATCTGAGACCACGGAGGGTTCAGCAGTGCAGTCAAGAGAGTTATCTACTAGCGCCGGAAAGGTAAGTGGGGAAAAAGAATCGAGGGGGAACGGGGGAAGGGACAGGGGGGGGAACAGGGAATGGGAGAAGGTGTAGTTGGGGAATAGGGCTGCTGGGAGGGACAAAGTAGACCCAGGGCAGGGAGGGCGAAGAGTTGGGTTGACTTTCAACGTAATAATAAGCACCACAAAGGCGGGAGTAGGAGGCCGGATATTAGATAAGGATCAAGCAAGAAACGGGAAATTATATTATGTAACCCCAAAAAAAACCCCTCGGCGGGATGTCTCGGCTCGGGTTGGCGTTGTAGGCTACTTACACTGAGGCTCAGTATACACTGAGTCTCTTTCTCTAGATTCTCCAACAAAACTAATATTGTCCCTCTATGGACAACAAGCCGTTCTTTAGCTTAATATTCCCCTCAGGAACTCTCAGCACGAACTCAGTCCTCTCTTGGACTTTATTGTTCCCTCACTCTATAATCCTAACTATTCCCCAACCCACTCTTAGCTCCACCCCTCAGGATTCCAAGCCCCCAACCACCCAAATGAGAGTTCTAAAACTATCCCAGGTCCAACTGACTCCCAACTGTCAGCGCGGCAGCGAATCTTTTTAAAAGTCCCAGCCCCCATTCTAGTGGCTGGTCCCTCAGCTGCCTTCTTGATTGGTCAGCCGGGTCTTCTGTGCACCACAAGGGATATCTACTGGAATTCACGTAGATCAAGAGACTGTTCTTCAAGTTGCTAAGCTTTACCCAAACTAGTAGAGAAACTATGAAAAAAATAATAATAAATCCCAGTCTACAAAAACTTCACTGCCCTTGATGACCTCCTTGACTTTCCTCACGCAAACATCTAGCCCTAAAGGCAACGAAAAATACTTGGGTTGCTCCCTGTCAGTTGTAATTGGAAGGTACACCCAGAGGGACTCCCACCCAAAGTTCATAACTCTATAAGTGAGGGTCTAGATCAACATTTAACTTCAAGGTTAGCCTCCCAACTCCTCCCCCCCTCCCAGGCCTCAGAAGAACACTAGAAAGGAAGTTTCGAGATTTCAGAGCCCTCCCTATATAAAAGGGTGATCACCAAAAAGATTTGCCCCTGCTACTTGCCAGGTGTGAAAGCCTATTTAATGACACCACCTGAGGCCATCCAGCCTGGCAGACAATTTTGATTATTAATATTTTTAATACTTATTTGGTTTACAAATTAAGGGGGGATGGGGATCTATTGGAATCAGAAAATCGAGTGGATTGCTGACACATATCCTTCAGGTCATTCTCCCTTGTATTATTTGCCATCACATGTAGAAGGTAGTTATTTTTTTTTAAATGGAAATTGGTCTTTTACTGCTGGATTAGAAATTACCTTAAGTGTTGTGTTATCATGGTTATAAAGCTCTATTCACAATTCTGCACCAGCTGCTTTTCCACTGATGCACATGGCAGACATGTGTTCCAAAAACACGAGGCATGCACTACAGATTCTCAATGGCATGAGCACATTTTTTGATGTCAACATTTTTAGGTTCCAGATGAGAAAAATAGGATATGGATGTGTGTCCTTAAATACCTTATCAGCTTACAAATTACTAAAATAAAATCTAATTTTCTGATCCACTGGAAACCTTTCCAGAATTGCCAGTGTTCCATTTGGGCAACATACTTCCCCGCTACCCCTGGCTACTTTGTCTATATCAGAGAAAATTAAGAACAATGTCATTACCAACAGCCCCCTAATCCTGTGTATAAAATGTTTCCAAATTATGACAATTTTTGGGCAACCTATCTTTCAACTTTCCTCCCCCAATGTTTATCTGCCTCCTAGAACAAAAAAATAATAATAATCTTGCAACCCTTTAACGTTTCAATGAAGGAAATGCCATACTGTGTATACATTATCACAAATGAGCTAAGAGAACCCTGAAGCCACCCAGTAAAAAGACCTCGGATGATTAGTTAACATGCAAGTTACAACTATTAAAATGTGGCACCAAGGAAGAGCCCAAATTAGACCTTTCAAAACACTTGTCATTAACGATGGATTGTTGAAACTTCAGACAGGTTAAAACGTACACTGTGTTTTGAGTGAATATTATCTTTCCAGGTTGCAATTACGAGGGTCTAGTTGCCATGGGAACCAGGCAACATATAGATGTTGTCCGATGAAGACATCAAGGGCAGACGTGGATTTTCAAATCACTACATGCCAAATGTCAGCTGTCCTACATTTCACTGTTCCGTTTGTCAGAAGCCAGGAGGAGAATGGAAAAGAGGGAGATTAGCATTTCAAAACAATGGTTTAATAGCTTAAGTTATAACTCTTTATCCCATGTACCACAGAAGCAGGATCACTATCTGAATTTTCTCTCCCATTTTCTCTTTCAGCTAATGTTTATAAACACATGGAGCAATACGAGGAATTAGGGGCCCAATGTCAGCCTTAATTCTGGACTTACTTTCCTTTTCCCCTCAACGTAAATCCTTCCTATTCTCTGTGTTAAAATGTCCTGGCCGTTGGGCTTTGATGCTTTTAGTGTGATGCCCCCGTTGACCTGTTCTCCACTTCCTTTCAAGCAAGTAAAAGACATAATAGGTCTTACAATCTGTCTATAACAACAAGAACAAGGGCCTGTGCTGCGAATTCTCCCTTGTGTGAGTCTGCAAATGCTCCAACTGTGATCTATGTGTAAATGCTGAAAACAGACTGACATCCGGTATTAATACAACGTTAGCCTCACCCTTCAGTGTAAGATATTTCATGGCTGATTTGATATATAGCTTTTTATAAGCAACATGATATAAAGGTTTCAGTATTCATTAATCCTGCAAGCACTAGAGTTGTTAAAATGTATTTCAAGCCAGACATTTGTAGTTGCTAAACCAATATCAAGTACAAATTAGAAAGCATTTTGAGTCTGAGTCAGTTGCTCTGTTCATCTCTCCTTCTGCAAAGTCCTTATAGTGACAAACATATTGACAGGAATTCAAATACATGACACTTGAAAACTGAATTCTGTTTAAATAATTCAAAGCTACCTTTCTCTTTTTCCAACAATTCTCTTCTAGAGAGTTCTGCTACTATAATTTAGAGGAGTATGCCAAGCTCTCTAGTAGAGATGCATATGAAATTTGTTAAACTACAAATCTCAGGACTCCGTAGATTTAGTCATAAAATTGAAAGTGGCTAAACTGCTAGAACTACTGTACTGTGCAGCGAGGTACAGTCTTTGTAATGGCATCATTGTTAGATACCCTCCAAAAGCATGGGTAGTAGAATATATCCATTCTGCCTCATGATTCTCTTCCCTGCAGTTATATGATTTGATACGGCTGAAATCAAAATGTATCCTTCCACTTTTTAGGCAGACTGCTATTCAAGTGGTTTTACAATGTCATAAAATGGGACAAATTCCAAAGTAAGATAAGATATAATAAAACAATAAGGTAATAATAGAATGCGATTTTGGAACTTCAAGTAATATATCTGAGGAACTCATACTAAGAATTGATTCACTGAAACAAAATCTAAAGTCTATATGTCAGTCTGGATTGCCTGAACAAAATATGAAATGTGTGAGGAGGTAGATCAAAACGTTAGCTCCCATCATATAAACTGTTAGTTCTGGAGGTATTCTTGGAAGAAAGGACCACACTATAGCAAGTTAACATTGTTTCTATTTGGTTCCTACAATAACAACAAGCTTTTCTTTCTTCCCGCAACTCACCTTTTTGGCATCATTTGCAGAAGTTTCTGAAATGGCTAACAAGAATAGCTTGGGTTGGAAACATAGGAACTTCTGAATTTAAAGAGTGGGCTCTATAAATGACAAGACTAGCAAAACCATTGTATATTTTAAATTATTTGCTACATATATAGTAAAATACGTTTTCTTTAATAATATTTGGATTTAAAATAATTGATGGATGGATATCATCTTCACAAAAAACACACAACCTTAAAATTAATATCCTCCTGCCCTTCCCCAGGACTCCAGAAGACAGAGGAGATAAGCAACAAGCCTATCATTTTTTCTGGCTCCTGGGACTGAGAGATAAACTACTGACCCTCAGCTGGCTTTAGTCAAGCTCCCGCTTTCTCCAGACAAAACAAAGGACAGGAAAGTCATGGAGCCAAGTTGAACTCAACAACTGTAATATGATTTACATGTATGAAGGAGACTGCTGAGACTGCTGAGATCTCTGGCACAAAATGAGAACTAATTCAAGACTAACTCACTGATCAAGTTGATGAATTGCTTTTCTTTTTATAGGACAGAGACTTATGGGAACACATCTTACTTTCACCTCTACAGTCTTTCAGGCCAAGGATATACTATTGAACTTGCCTAGTTGCTCTGATTGTTGACCTGCTCTAGAGCAGGGGTAGGCAACCTTTTTGAGCCAGGCCGGGGCCGGGTTGCTGTCCCAGACAACTGGGGAGCCGAAGCCAAAAAATAAATAATTAAATATTTTTAAAAAATTTAAATAAATAAATAAACCGGGACAAATGTAGGACAAATTTTCAAATGGGGACACTTTTTTAAAAAATGGAAGACACGCAAAAAAATTTGCTGATTTTTTAAAACAATGTTAATATAAATGCACGTTTCTGAGGCTTCTATAGACAATTGCCCCCCTTGCCCGCTGCTTGCCCCCCTTTCCCACCTCCTCCTGATAGGCCAAAGGCCCACACCCTCACGCGAGAGGCCAAAGGCTCCGGCGGCAATCGGCGGCAGGACCGGGGGGGGCCGGTCCCAAGGCCTTGCCGGGCCGCATCCGGCCCGCGGGCCGCAGGTTGCCTACTCCTGCTCTAGAGGAAAGACAGGAGGAGAGCTACCCTGTTATTCTTAGATCCCTTTGCAGCTTTTGGATATCATTCATCACGATACCTTACTGCAGTGTTTCTGTGGAATAGCGTCCTCTTTATTCTTTCCCATTGCTGTAGAATATCTTGATAATCATAGAGAGAATAGCAGGTTTAAGGAGTCCTCTCTTTTACCCTCATTGTGCCAAGGACCACTTATTCTAAGGGCCCTTCACCTTTTGACAGATTTTAATTTAATTTTAATTTAATTTAGGTATTTATATCCCGCCCTTCAGCCCTAATGGCTATCAGGGGGCTTACATTATTATTTTTTTAACCAGACCAGTTCCCTGCCACAGGCTTACAATCTAAAAGACACGACACAAAAGGAGAAGGGAATGGTGAGGGGGGAGGGGATCAGGCCAGCATTCTTCTCTCCCTCTGAGGCCTGGACCAAGGCAGATGGACCGGAGGGAGGGCTCTGCTTCTTCCAGGCAGGCCTGGTGGAGCTTGCCTGCCTCTCTCTCCCAGATGGTGGCTGAAGGGAGGGCTGTCCTCTTCGAGGAAGGCAGTTGGAGCTTGCCTGCCTCTCTCTCCCAGATGGTGGCTGAAGGGAGGCTGGTCCTCTTCGAGGAAGGCAGTTGGAACTCGCCTGCCTCCCCTTCCAGATGGTGGCTGAAGGGAGGGCGGTCCTCTTCGAGGAAGGCAGTTGGAGTCGCCCTGCCTCTCTCTCCCCGATGGTGGCTGAAGGGAGGGCTGGTCCTTTCGAGGAAGGCAGTTGGAACTCGCCTGTCTCCCCTTCCAGATGGTGGGCTGAAGGGGGGCGGGTCCTCTTCGAGGAAGGCAGTTGGAGCTCGCCTGCCTCTCTCTCCCAGATGGTGGCTGAAGGGAGGGCTGTCCTCTTCGAGGAAAGGCAGTTGGAACTCGCCTGCCTCCCCTTCCAGATGGTGGCTGAAGGGGGGCGGGTCCTCTTCGAGGAAGGCAGTTGGAGCTTGCCTGCCTCTCTCTCCCAGATGGTGGCTGAAGGGAGGGCTGTCCTCTTCGAGGAAGGCAGTTGGAGCTTGCCTGCCTCTCTCTCCCCTTCCAGATGGTGGCTGACGGGAGGGTGGTCCTCTTCGAGGAAGGCAGTTGGAGCTGCCTGCCTCTCTCTCCAGCATGTGGCTGAAGGAGGGGCTGGTCTCTTCGAGGAAGCGTTGGAACTCGCCTGCCTCCCCTTCCAGATGGTGGCTGAAGGGAGGGCGGGTCCTCTTCAGGAAGGCAGTTGGAGCTTGCCTGCCTCCTCTTCCCAGATGTGGCTGAAGGGAGGGCTGTCCTCTTCGAGGAAGGCAGTTGGAGCTTGCCTGCCTCTCTCTCCCCCTTCCAGATGGTGGCTGAAGGGAGGGCTGGTCCTCTTCAGGAAGGCAGTTGGAGCTCGCCTGCTCTCCTCTCCCCAGATGGTGGCTGAGGGAGGGCTGGTCCTCTTCGAGGAAGGCGTTTGGAACTCGCCTGCCTCCCCTTCCAGATGGTGGCTGAGGGGGTGGGTCCTCTTCGAGGAAGGCAGTTGGAGCTCGCCTGCCTCTCTCTCCCAGATGGTGGCTGAAGGGAGGGCTGGTCCTCTTCGAGGAAGGCAGTTGGAACTCGCCTGCCTCCCCTTCCAGATGGTGGTGAAGGGAGGGCGGGTCCTCTTCGAGGAAGGCAGTTGGAGCTTGCCTGCCTCTCTCTCCCAGATGGTTGCTGAAGGGAGGGCTGTCCTCTTCGAGGAAGGCAGTTGGAGTTGCCTGCCTCTCCTCTCCCCTTCCAGATGGTGGCGTGAAGGGAGGGCTGGTCCTCTTCAAGGAAGGCAGTTGGAGCTCGCCTGCCTCTCCTCCCAGATGGTGGCTGAAGGAGGGCTGGTTCTCTTCGAGGAAGGCAGTTGGAACTCGCCTGCCTCCCCTTCCAATGTGGCTGAGGAGGGCGGGTCCTCTTCGAGGAAGGCAGGGAGCTCGCCTGCCTCTCTCTCCAGATGGTGGCTGAAGGGAGGCTGGTCCTCTTCGAGGAAGGCAGTTGGAACTCGCCTGCCTCCCCTTCCAGTGGTGGTGAAGGGAGGGCGGGTCCTCTTCGAGGAAGGCAGTTGGAGCTTGCCTGCCTCTCTCTCCCAGATTGTGGCTGAAGGGAGGGCTTTCCTCCTTCGAGGAAGGCAGTTGAGCTTGCCTGCCCTCTCCCCCCTTCCACGATGGTGGCTGAAGGGAGGGCTGGTCCTCTTCGGGAAGGCAGAGTGGAATTTTGACAGAGACATACCATAAATATTTAAAATCACTTTCTTTGAAGGGCAGTAAAGCATACAATCTAACTGATGAACTCATAAATGAAGCAGGAAAAAAAAATAAAAGATTAAAATTATGTCTCTTCTTTGCTTGTACTTGAGGTTTAAACAAAAGCATTAATTAAAGGTAAATAAATACCATATTTAAGTGAGTCAGAACACAGACGTTTAACATGTGTCCATTAAAATGTTGTATGTGAAAAAATTTTACTGATTATTACTTTGTTGATTGATTGATTGATTGAATTTTATTTATATTACTGCCTTCCTATGATCACGGCGGTTTAAAAACAAAATGAAAATACGATACAGTACAGATTACAGATATACACAATACAGATCACAGATTAAAAATCAAAATCCCGCCTTCCCTTACGATACAACTCCACTCTCTACCGCTATATCTCCCCTTGCCCTACACACTCCAATGGGAGCCCCTCTTAACACAGCCCGCACCTCCCTCTCCCTCACCAAGCCATACAAACCATGTCCAACAAACTCCTGACAATACTAGCTACACCCCTCTCCTCAATCTCCCTCCCTCCAGAAAGTCCACAAGGCGGCACCCGGCCATTGTCCTTGGGACTCCTCCCTGTGGTATAGGGGCGTGAGTGGAGAGCTCTCTGCAGGGGGCCGGCGAGCCGGCTTAAAGAGGCCGCTCCCATGGACCCTCCCCCTTGAGCAACGCTGCTCCGCAAAACAGAGTCCTCTGGGCCGCTCCTGCCCAGGTGGAAAACGGATATCATGAGGAGAAGGGGAAAAATTAAGCACACAGTAAAAGAAATCTGGCCAAATTTTGATGATCCAGAGCATTAAAGAAAACTGTAGGTGAAAAGAAGTCCCTATTTGGTGCTATTTTATACAGTCAGTCTCTCCACTATTGCCTTTGATGTACTTTGTGCCTGTACTCAGTACATTAGCACTTTACAGTTAAGTTCAGTACAAGTCAACGAGCAACCCATAAGAAATGGGTACATATTTCCACCCTGTGCATTTTCACTGGAATAACCTTCTAATCAGTATTTACTTGGTAACCAATATACATTGGAAAAAGGAAGACACAAGTATTGAGAGTGCAAAATTGTTGTTGTTGTGTGCCTTTAAGTAATTTCTGATTTATGGTGACTCTAAGGTAAACCTATCACAGGGTTTTCTGGGGCTGAGAGTGTTTGACTTGCCTAAGGTCACCAAGTGGGTTTCCATGACCAAGCAGGAAATTGAATCCTGATCTCCAGAGTCATAGTCCAATGCTCAAATCACTACTCCACACTGGCTTTCAAAATGGATATATAATATCTATATTTTGTAGATTTTAAAACATCAGCAGAGATATTGGCCCAGTACAGACAGGCAAAAAGTGCTGGTCTGTGGGCGGGGTGAGGGCTGAGCGTCCCCATGTTCACAACCCTCTCTGCACTGCCTGGGCACCATAATTGCTCACCCCTGGCCATATGGGACATGCAACAATGAAGTCTGCACACCACAGCATCTGAACAGCATCACACATCACTGACATTATCATTGTGTGTGAGCTGCGCCAATGGTGCCTAGCGCACAGCGCAAAAAACCCCCACTAGGAGCAGGTTCTTTTTAGGCCTCGTGGAGGCCACAGCGTTTGTCTGCTGCAGCCTCCAGTCGGGGCAAAAAGGGGCAGAGTCTCACTGCTCTTTCTTGCTCATCTCTACTGGGCCATTGTCTCTATTATCGACCAAGAAATTACCAGTATGAACTACACTCGTCCCTCCATATTCGCTGGGGTTAGAGGCACATGACCCCCATGAATGTGGGAAAACCACAAATAAGAAAAACACTATGTTTTACCTGAGAGAACACATCTCTAGGAATCTCTAGGTCCTCCAGTGCAACTCTGTGGTCAACATCTGCCAGATATTGACCACAGGATTGCATTGGAGGAGTTACAAATGCCTAGTGGAGTGTTCTTTCTAGGAATCTCTAGGTCCTTCAGTGTGCCTTTTAGTTAAAACTGACCATAGCGTTGCACTGAAGGACCTAGATATTCCTAAAGAGAACATATTAATAAAATCCATAAACAATCAAATCTGCAAAAATCAAAGCCACAAATGTGGAGGGATGAGTGTAGTATAATTCCTCATGTGTTAGAAAAAAATGCTCCACTTGATATAGTATCGATCCTGACATAAAAGAAAACAATAGACAGTTGAAATTATTCTCAGTACAGAATTTCAGTGTTGCCACTTATAACTGATCCACTGTAATAAATCAGATATTTTAACTATGAATTTTCTATAAGGGATCTATCAATATAGGGAATTATCAATAGAATTACCCTAATTTTGTGGCTTGGTGTTGCCAATATATTTGCTACTCCACCCCAGTTACTGCTAATGGATGAATGAAGTCCCCAGAAAACTGTTGAAAACACCAACCAATTCTGTTCAAAGCACCATTCAGTTGTTCAGTAGGAGGTTGGATTTTGCACCCATCTGTTCTCTGCACTTCCTAATTAGCATCTATCCTGATTTTCTGAAAAGTCTATGCACTGTTTTGCAGCTGCTGCACATGTACATAGCTGGAATAATATCTTGATGTTTAGTTAAACATATCCATTTGAAAACAGGTACTTTTACAAGTAAGGCAATCTAATATGAACTTAAAATCCCCCCCCCTTTGGAAAATAGCTAAAACAAATATAGATGACCCTTAGGGCATGTTGTAAGGCAGATATCATTTATCTGGTAAGCAGACATTGTTTTTAGTTATCTTATATTCCTTCTAGCCTTTCTTATTCTAACTATAAACTATGGAAGGAATCACTAGACTATTTTATTTTTAAATAAATAAAATTTGGAATACAGATCTTCATAGGTCTAAAACATACTGCAGAAATAATCCAGTTTGAGGCTGCTTTAGCTGCCCTGGTTCAGTGCTAGGGAATCCTGTGAATTATAGTTTGTGGCATCACAGCTCTCTGACAGAGAAAGCTAAATGTCCCACAAAACTACAAATCCTAGAATTCCCTAGCACTGAGCCAGGGTATTTAAGTGGTCTCAAACAGGATTATTTCTGCCATGTATTTTGGACCATAATCACTCAAATTCTAGAAGGATATAGTAAGTGATAGAGAAAAATTGGCACTGTAATGGAAACTTACCTAATTTGTACTTCCAAAACCAGTGTTAACTAAAATTCTATATTCACATGTCTTTTGATTTTGTGATGCAATTATCTAATAATGTGTGCCAGGTAAATAATATGTAATGTGTGCCAAGTAAGAAAGTGGGCACAAAAATGCACATATTAGTGAAACTGATATATAAAAATGCATTATATCAAGAAAAAAATATTCTAAAAATGCATAATTGCGTACAAAATACACAATCCTCTCAGTGGGTTACACTGGCATAATTGGGAGCACATTAGCATAAGTACTTTTTCAGCACTGCATAAGGAAGTATCTAGTATCTCCTGTGCAGCACTCCTTGCCCACTTTTGCAAACAGCAACCAGAAAGTGCCAGGGTGAAGTTCGGGCATCAGTATGTACCTGGTGTGTGTGTATGTAGCTCTGCCTAGGTTCTGTCCAGTTGCTGATGCACAGCTACGACAGGAGCAGAGTTCACCCTTTAGACATCTACTGTCAATAACTGGTGGAAATGTGTGTTTGATCAACATTTAACAGGTTGTTGGCCTACATAGGTATACAGTCCTCCCTCCATTCTTGCGGTCTTCAGACTTACGTCCCTTGCTTATACACGAGGGACGAACAGAGGGGGAATGAATGGGGTGAGCCCCGCGGTGTGCATCCCCACACCCCCACACCTATATTAAAGGCAATGGGGCTTGAATATAAGTGAAAGTCCATTTTTGCAAAGGATTCCGGAACGGATCCCCGCAAAAAAGGAGGGGCGACTATATGCTTGTGCAGATTTTAACAAACTGAAAACTGATATGGAAATGGCCTAAAACGAACTTAAGACTAGAAACTAAGGGAAACCGAAATGAGCAAAGGTTCATCCAACCCCAACCGTGACTACCATTATTATATATTAATTACTTTCCTACTTGAGATACATTTAGATCCTAATTCTCCTATGTGCTAAGTTATTTCCCCAAGTGAGCAGAGTGGAGAGATTGATTGTCTATACTTTGTTGCCTTAAATGACTTTTGCTTTTCAAAAAGGTGGCTGCCATCTACAGCACTCCTTAGAGTGCACTTATACTCCAGCAATGCAGGAGCACTAATGCCTGTTTACACCAGATGGGAAAGGATTTTCTCTCTCAGCTGGAGAAGGAGGAACATGATAACCACATCATTCTCCAGATACTCATAATCTGTCTTAAGTTCCTAGAAGTGCCAAACCTTGTTATCCTTATGCACACAGAACAAGAAATAGACTTGACATGCGCTAGATAGAACATCCTGAATGACAATGCAGATGTTGACAATCTCATTGGGTATGGTTTCTTGCAGTTTTTGCCCTTCTGGTGACATGTTTGATACAAGCCTGATCCATTAAATTCAGTGCAAATGTTGCCATGTCTCTAGAAGTATGATTCTGTCTAGGTATTTTACATTTATTTAATAGTTCCCCCAATATGGAGACAAGGCAGTAAAAAAATACACCATAGTTTCCCAGTCAAATAATTAATAGTTTTCACTTAATTCTACACTGGTAAATCTTCATCTGGAGTCTTGGCCACTTCTGGGAATCCTTTGAGAATGCATGGCTATTATTCTTATCCTCACTGTTCTGCCTCGTTGCTGCCACTCTCAAAACCATCAGCATCAGCACCATGTTCACCATCTTAATTGCACCACCTGTTCAACTGAATATTAGGAGAAATGTTTTGGTCACAGTTGCAGTTGACGACTGTACCAGGACCTAAGATTTCATGGTCAAAATCTGAGACCTGGGAATAACCTACTTTCTGATGTTACAAAGAGTGGCCCCTGGTGATATCACTGATTTATCACACTAGGGGGCAAACAGGGTTTAAACGAGAGTTAAATGAGAGTTAAACAGGAAATGCCTGATGTTTATCACACAACATTTCCTGTTTAACTCTCGTTTAACTCTTGTTTAAATCCTGTTTGCTCCCTAGTGTGATAAAGCAGTTACACCCATAACTGCACAAAGTATGTCATTCAGATAAAACAGACTAAGGGCCAAAACAGCTTGACGCTGTCCCTTTGAGCACTGGATTGTGGCTGTGGCAACTGCATGCCGTGGCCACAATCCAGCTTTTTTCTGGCGCAAAAAGAAGTGGCAAAATGCTGCTCCTTTTTGCGCCAGAAAAAGGGCAGCTTTCCCACTGTGGCAATGGCTTTTGGACGCTCCTGAGACATGTGGCATATGAACGCTACATCGCTAGAGTGCCACACCGCTGCCCACCATCTGGCTGTGTAGACAGTGTGATGAGCCTTGGGGGTGGTGTCAGGGCATGTGTTATCTAAACACCCCGCTCCTAAGCCGGCATATTGTGCCCATCTGTTTCACCCCTAATAAATGAGGAATACACACATGCACACACACGTACATGCACACAGAATTTTTAAGGAAGTGGTCTCTCGCTGGGGGCTGGAGAAGAAGAACCAAACTCTGACTTGCAGGGCCAGGGTAAGGGTCAGAGACCAGGCAACTCTGATTTGATGGTATGTGGAGTTTGAAAATGAAGCAAATCAGCTGGAAGAGCAGTTAGCACATCCTTGCTGGAGATTTTTTTACTAATGGCTGGGCAGACATCTGTTGGGATCCTCTAGCTCTAAGCAGGCTGCTGCTCTATGAGACGTACAACAAAGCCTCCTTGAAGTCTATTATTCTGTTTATTGAATAGAAAATCAGAAAATCCAAGTTGCAGTATAAGGTAAAGGGCAGATTCACTTTAGTGTGTTTTGTATTACTGAATAATCCCATATATACCTAGAAATAAGAGCAAAAGGTTTTCAGCTAGACACATTTCAACAAAACTTTTACATTGTTCAGATATTTAAATTACATTTTAATTTAATTAAGATGCAAACTAGATGAGCAGTTATCAGTTTACGCCAGCTTCCTAATGTCTGGTAACTGCAGATGAAGTATAAAAATAAAAAATGGTTAGAATTGTAGCCGGTGGGAGAAGAATACCACTCTTGTGTACTGCATACTCTACATCTTGGAATAACACTGTTTCTGTCCCCTAGCTTCTATTGCCTGTTGTTGTTATGTGAACACTTTGATGGTAAAGGTCCAAGAACAGCATCCACTGTTCTTAAATCCACTTTTTTGTGTTGGATTTACAGGTCTTCCATTGGGAACATGGAAGTACTTATACACAACAATTGCACTTAGCAGGTATTCTTTCAATTTATTCACCAAAGCACCTACAGTGAACATTGGATGACATTTAAATTAACAATAGCAATTCAACCTATTTCAGAAGCATTTTATTTAACTAAAATTATACCTCGTTTTTGTATCTTTGTGGTCTTTTCACATAATCTTTTTTGAACTTGCTATCTTTTACAGATTGTAACCACTAAATAAAACAGTGAGAGCTAGTGAATAAAGCATTTCTTAAAGCTTTATATTCCACTATTATTGTATCTCCAAAGGGCCAGTCAGCATAACTTTCCAGGTGGCGAGCAATCTATTAAATCAGAGTTCTCTGGGCAAAACGAAAGAGATAAATTCTGCCCACTGTGAAAAGCTTGCCTCCTGCAGTGCAGATGAAATTACAATGTATTTAGAATGATTGGGGGTCCACTACTTTGAAAATGCCCAAACACTGGACAAGTTTATATAATCAGCAGAATTAGATGGCAAAGCTTTTCCCAGGATTCAAGTACTTCAGTCAGTAACAATCAGATTTGGCACATTCAGGATTTGTCTAAACCAAATCAAGGATCCTCTGAATCATAGGAATCTGCAGCTTTGGGTGTGATTCAGAAATTCAGAGGAATATAAAGACATAGACAGTGTATTTGTACAAACTGATAACTGCCCCACAGGTTCTCAAATTCACAAATGTGCAGGATAAAATAGGAAGAGGGAGAGTAGGGGATGATTACTTTTGTGAGTGATATCTTTACCTTCCAACCAGTGGACAATTCACACTACACCAATACAGTGCTATTAATCCATTTTAACTACAATGGTTCCTCCCCATTGATCTTTAGGGCTGTATTATTGTGAGGTACTGGATCTCTTTGGCTGAAGCGGGTTACTGACCGCCCGTTTGGGGTGGGCTGCACCCACCCCTTTCCCCACTGTATCGGGGCCTCAGTGTCCAGAGCGGCAGCCGCTGAGGCCCCGATCCGCCGCTTTTCAGGCTGCGGGGAAGTGGCAAAAGGCCTCTTCCCCACAGCCTGGAAAGGGGTGTCCTTGGGGCTTCAAGCCCCAAGGATACCTCACGGCGGCGGGGAGAAGGAGAAAGGGGCCGCTTGGCCCCTTTCTCCTTTGGTCCGCTGGGCGCAGCCGTGTGAAGGCTGCACCCAGCGGACCAAACCAGGAAGGAGCTCCGAAACGGGGCACCCTGGCACAGAGCGAGAACGCACTAAGCATCCTGGTGCGGAGCGAGGATGTCACGTCCGCTCCGCCCCGTATAGAGGCGGCACGGTCATGATGTCCTCATGGCAGCGGCCTTGTGGAACGGCCGGCGCCATTTTGTGCACTAGGGTTAGGGGGTGCGGAAGCACTGCCCCTTTCTAACCCTAGTACGTGCTCTTCGCGTACTTTCCTGCCCGTTTGTAACGGGCCTGAGATTTTTAAATGGTCTGCCCTAAAATGCCAAACCCAGAATTACATAGGATGTTGCCATGGCAGTTAAAGTGGAATAACAGCACTATAACTGTGAATAGTCCTACAAACTTTCAATTTTAGTCACAATCACAGTGTTTATTAAAAAAAATTATCAGAGGCTACTTCAGTGGCTGCACAGCATTTGATGAATGTGTGTCTGAAACTGTACTTGTCAGACCTCCCAGTAATGATCTGAGAACCAACATTAACTGGTAGATGCCAGTAGATACCATCTATAGCTGTTCAGTGTGTGGTTGCCACTGATACCAACTCTCCAAACAGCCAAGATCAACATGAGTTAAGCTCATTCACATTCCCTGTGATGGATTATAGATGGAAGGCATGGCGCGGGACAGACAGTCCCAAAGTGCTGTGCCACCACTTATTCTAGGGTTTGGGACCATGCACCAACTGGATGGTCCCTAACCCTAGCATGACACAGTGATGGACTAATGGTGGCATTCTGTGTACACGGGTACTGCCATTTTGACATTTTGGCGCACTCATAATGTCCACCCGGAGACGGAAAAATAACCCGTTTTTTCCGTGGGGGGGGGTTATTCCGGAGGGACGCCACATGGTCTGGCAGCTGTGGCATCCCTCCGGAGGGAAATAGGCCACTGGCAGGCCGCCCTTTTGGGGTGGTCTGTCCCAGGCCCATGAAACCTTCTGCTAAAAAGTGGTACTTACTTTAAACTTTGAACTTGAGAGGACATATCACTGGGGCCCAGTGGTATGGAAGGGGACTCAGACACTATGTTTTTATATTTTGACTATGGGATAAAAGGAGGGAAGTCAACCCAGACTCTAGTCAACCCAGACTCCAGGTGTTCCACTCACCAGAGTCACCCTTCAGTTCTCCCCACCTATAGCATAAAGTGGCTGCTCTACTCTAGTCCTGTCCCGTCTGCCTACCTACCTTTCTACTTCTGGGAATGTTGTGGGCACGCCACCTAGGAAGCTGGTGGTCAGCAACCCTCCACCACTCTTCCCAGCTTTCAGGAAGTCAGGCATGAAGAGAGGAAAGGAATGGGAGAAGATGTCATGCCCAGCCAGATGGAGGACTCTGAGGCTGAGGAGGCTGAGCTAGAACCTCAACTTGGGCCTGTGTCAGAAGCTGAACCTGAACTTGGCCCTAGTTTGCCCCTGCCAGCTCCAGCAGAGCCTGTGGCTTCCGAGAAGGCTCAGTAGCCAAGCCTCCCAGAAATAAAGCCTACAGGCATGGAGGAGGGAGAAGGGACAGCAGCATCTACAGTACCTACCTTCAGTCAGAGACACACAGAAAAAGAGGGCCTCTGGCGTTCAAGGAGGCTTTATCTAAAATGTAGAGGCAATCAACAGCAGTCTGAGTCATGCAGCTTGGGAATTTAAACAGGTGGCAAATACCTGCCTTGATGTCAGAGATTATCTGAGTTTAAAGGCAAAAGCACATTTGTCTCTAACTCTCTTTGCTTCCTTGGCCTGAACCCTTGACTCTCAGACTGCTTACTTACCTTGACTACCTGGAACCCTTGACCTTCAGACTGCCTTGTTAACCTGCCTCTTCAGAATCCTAGACCCAGGACTGCTTGATCGTTCTCTGGCTGGACTTTGGATTGGTACTATGGAACTTTGCTTCATTTCTCTTTGGTTGAAAGGGACTTTCACTTTGCCTTAAATCTTCACCAGCCTGTGTGAGCAGTTATCAGCATTCTTGGCTGCTTTCCTGACAGAAGAGCCCTTTTCTACTCCTTCATGTGCAGCTGGGAGCTCCCTTTCCACTTGGCCCAAAGCTGTCACTGCAGCCGAAAGGTGTTCCTTTGACTGGCTGGTCCACAATAACCATCCAGTAGCCCACATCCATCATTCAGATCTACCGTTGATGCACATCTGGGGGAAAATTCAACAGGACTCAAAGAAGCTCTCAGCCTGGTTGGAACTTGACCACACATGAATGCCAGGAAACCAGGGAGCATAGCAAATGTAAATGGATGCAGATTTTGGTAGGCCCTTAGCATGCTGACCTCCCCATTCCAGCACTTTCCACTGCCTGACACTACTACTATACCCACTGTCATTGTCACCCAGCTGCCAGCTGCTACTCAACTATGCCCTGGAATGGGCATCTGGTGTTGTAGGCTGAAACCAAGTAATAATTGAAAATAGCTATGGTAATATCTGGAATAAATCCATGAATAATTACATTAGATGCTAGAAAACAGCAGTGCTAGGTGGGATCACTAATGGTGCTGCCCAGTACTGGGGAGAGACTCAAAACAGGGGCATGGGCACCATTGCTAAGCTCCTCTCAACCTTAGAACCATCAAAAGGTGTCCAGTTGTGTTTATTTTTTATGCTATTACTAGCAAAGTTTTCTTTTTCTAATCTAAATATATAAGTATTGAGTTGTGTTGTATTTTTAAAATTTATTTATTTTAAAATTTGTAAAAATACAATCCAGTAAACATATTCAACAATACAAGGACTTAACGACTAATTATTTAAGCTAAATTATTTTATCTAAACTTCATTATACTTTCTAAGGTTACTGAGTTTTCCTCCAAAAATGAAAATATTTAATTCACTAACTCCAATTTATAACTAAAACCATTAGACTCTGCAAATTTTCTACAAACTGTTTGTGTCCTTATATTATGAAAATATCCAATACAGTGGTACCCCGGGTTACGAAAATAATTCGTTCCGCCGCCGCTTTCGTAACCCGAAAGGCTTCGTAAGCCGAAAAACCCATAGGCGCTAATGGGGAAAAGCCGCGATTTGGTGTGAAATAGCGCCGAAAAGCACAAAAAAAATTTTCGTAACCCGAAAAAACATTCGTAACCCGGAACAGTTTTTTTAAATAGATTTTTTTCGTAACCCGGAAATTTCGTAAGGCGGCGCATTCGTATCCCGGGGTACCACTGTATAGCTACTTAAAGAATATACCTTTAAATCTTATTATACCTTTAATCCATTTTAGTCTCCAAATAGAGCAATATTTAAACCTCCCTTTTTTTCTAATTGGATATAATCCTTCCATGAATCCCATTCCTTGTAAAAATTGTCTAATGTTGCATTAACCATCATCATTATTATATTTTAATTGATTTTAAAACTTTTAAATTAATATTTTAATATGATTATTTAAAAAATTATTGCACAGTATTATCCATTATTTTAACACTATTTTGTTGTAACTCAAATGACTTTAAAATGTATCTGCATTAGAAAAAGTCAACAATCTTAAACATTTATAAAGAATCATCTGCTGGGCATCCTCTAGCTCTGGATGGCCCCGTGGTCTGTTCCAACTCTATGGTTCTGTTGTTTTTATTCTAGAAGATACAAGCTAATTACTTTCTAGAAATGTTGTGTTTCTTTCCCAAATAATGATTAATGGTCAAGAAACCAGATACAAGTTGAAATTAATATCCACTAATAGATGTATCTTAAAAATGTCAACATTTTCTTCCACTCTCAAACATACAAAACACATAATCATAGAAAGAATAGACAGTAAAACTGATGTGTCAAATACTGTCACATTCTAATTCTACGTCGCTAATTAATACTTGTTAATTAAATAGCACTTTGGTGCCTTAACCTTAGAGATTGCCATAGTAAGCCATATGTGTGAAAGCATCGCTAATCAATGCCAACAAATTTAGTGACTGCTAAACTCCTGCTTCCTAAGTGCCACAGAATGTGGTGAGTTTTAAGGAGGAAAAAACCCCTAGAGATCCAATTTGCAAAGCTCTGAAGAGAGGTAACTTTGGGCAAAACTGTTAATCACAGGAGATAAGCTTATTCAACCCAATTGTTATGCAACACAGTACAGAAGACAAGTATACTTATCCTCATTACTCTTTCCTTCCTTTCCATTTTCAAGCTCCAGTTCTCCTTAAAACCCTCTAAGCATTTACTCTTTTTAAAACGCCGGTCACATCCTTGTCCAATGAACTCTGCCATACCATTCTGAGTTTGAACCAAAGTTGGTCACTGAAATCTATGGAGTCACTGAAATCAATGGAACAAGTTAGTTAAGACTAATCTCAATGGGCCTGTTGAAAATGTGACTAGTTTTTAAAACAACACTTTATTTATTATTAACATATTTTACTAAGCATGTAAAACAGGAATATTAATAGTGTAGTATAGGTGGAGGTCAATAGGGGGTGACACCATGAGTCACCACTCTTGATGACACCAACTGTAGTGATGCAACTGGGTCAAAGTATGTTCATTGACAGAGTTTCCATATGTGTTAAATACTAACTTCAAACACAATATCCGTCATGAAATAATTAGCAAAACTTGGCCAAAACTGATCTCTGACTCTATTCCCACTTCCAAAGAAGTAAGGTGAACATTTCAATTGGGAGTCAGGTTTCTTGCTTAATCCTGTGAAATGAAAGTACAGTAGAAACACAAGTCAGGTTCCAGGATGCACTCTAGAATGCAATTGCACTCACATCTTTTTTCAAGTGATTAAACTGATTTTACATGTATTTTGTGATTCTACCTTTGGAGGAGATGGCTGTGAAGGTAACCACTGCCCTGGTGGTGCAGTGGTTAAATGCCTGTACTGCAGCCATTCACTCAAAACCACAAGGTTGCGAGTTCAAGACCAGAAAAAGGGCCCAAGCTCAACTCAGGCTTGCATCCTTCCAAGGTCGCTAAAATGAGTACCCAGACTGTTGGGGGAAAATTAGCTTACTTGCTAATTAGCTTACTTGCTGTTCACCATCTTTGGATCTTTGGAATAGCGGTATATAAATAAAACAAATTATTAATTAATTATTATTTCTTTTTTGTGCAACATCTCTCTCTCTCTCTCTCTCTCACTATATATATATATATATATATAGTAATAATTAATATATTTTATTAATCATTAATAACTATATGCAGCTTCAGATGATGAGTGTGAATGAGCATTATGGCCTCAGCCCTCCATTTGCCCCAGTTTTGAACAAAGCCAAGCAGAAATTGTAGCCTTCAAAAGCAATCCAGTTTAACAGGCAGCAACAGGGTCTAATTTTCTCTTTCTTTCTTTCTTTCTTTCTTTCTTTCTTTCTTTCTTTCTTAAAAAGACAAAAACATTGACTGGGTGGCTGTGAAACAAAGTACTGATTCCAGCTTCCTTGCACCTTTATCCAGGAAGGGGGTGGAGATGGTGGAAGAGGACAAATAGGATAATGTTGCTGAAGTCAAGAACCTTGCTTTCCAACAAATGTTTTTTTATATTTTTCTTCATTGTCCAAATTCACAAAGAATCCTGGACACAGAGTGGTAGAACCAATTGTCAAGATCATAGGTCCTGCTATCATGCTGGCCATATATTATGTACAGTTGTCCCTCCATATTCGCTAGGGTTAGGGAACAAGACCCCCGTGAATATGGAAAAAACGCAAATAACAAAAACACTGTTTTTCTCTGAGAGGACACCTCTCTAGGAATTTCTAGGTCCTCCAGTGCACCTCTGTGATCAATGTCCAACATACACTGACCATAGAATGGCACTGGAGTAGCTACAAATGGTCTTTTAGTGCAACTTTTAGTTAAAGTTGACCACAGAGTTGCACTGGAGGACCTAGACAGTCCTAGAGAGAACATATTAATGAAATCCGTGAATAATCAAAACCGCAAATATGGAGGGATGACTGTATATGCTTTGTCATACTGGATGATGGCTTATGCTACTCATGTGGTGATGCTGGATGGAAAGAATGTTTATCTTTCTTGAAATTGGCTAATGAGCAGATATGAGGGAAGGAAGAATGTGTATCTATGAAGACTTGTCACATGACTTGGAATCATGGAAGATCGTGATTCCAACTCACACAAAGAGCCTCCATGGAGAGGTGAGTCTCTCTGCTTTATCATGTCACCCTGAATATATTAAGGATGGTTGACAAAAGGAAGTAAAAGGTATGAGCTAGCACACTCCCCATCTCCTGTGTTGAATCAGCATCCAAAGGGTGCAAGCTCTACAACAGAGGAACTGGATGGATTTTGCATCTATTACTTTTTTTGGTATACAGAGGAATAAAAAATAAATATTATGAAGTGTTGAAGCATGTTATTGATAGCACTAGAAGTAATAAAACAGCATGGAATGAAAAAGACTCAGAGATTATTTCTTTGGTGTATATTTTTAATAGGATTTCTTTGCCTTATGCCACCTTTATTTTTAATCTCAGCTATGAATAGGCAGTATTAACTTATTCAAAATGTCTAATTAAAACTATATTAAAATAGATTAGATTTGGGCCATGCTTTGCTGGCTGGAGTTGAGCCAGCAGTGGTTTTAATATCTTACGTCTGATAGAACATACTAAAATCATTACTGGCAAAGATCCCACTACTGAACTCCCCAAAGATTTGAACAGTGTTTAAGAATGTGAGATTTGCTGAGGCTTTGACAAAGAAGAATTGTTCTCTCATTGGCATATAGCTGCTTTGAATAGCTTTCTGTGTACCTTACTGTCACTGGCAAAGAAAGGTAATTCAGAGCTTGGACATAATGGTCTTCAGGGATTCCCCAGCCCAGGACATCTGAGTATTAGTTCATCTTGACAGCACAGAATTAAAAAATTTCTTCTAGTCCTTTACATCACCACACCATACTTCTAAACTACTCCTAAATTCCCACAAATACAACAAAAATAGACCCAAACAAAGAAAAGAAAAAAACCGTTTACCAATGACAATATTTTTAAAAATCAAATTGAAAACTCAAAGCATGATGTGGAGTTTCAGATTTAAACTCAATTAAGTTTTAGATAAAAAAATCACAGTAACATCTGAATATAGGAATAAAATGGGCCTCTCTTCTGCTGCCCTGATGATGAACAACCACGTTTATTTGGAGAGAAGGACCATCATAGAAAAAGAATAAGATATTTTTAAAGTGAAAATAGGAAAATGAGCATCTGGAAGTATCTACAACTTCAGATGACTGCTCATTGATGATCCAAATTTGGAAAGAAGGAAGGAAGGAAGGAAGGAAGGAAGGAAGGAAGGAAGGAAGGAAGGAAGAGCACCCATACATAGAAAATCAAAGCAAGAAAAAGGATGGAGGGGGGAAAGACAGTGGTTTTATTTCATGTCCCACTAAGAAGAAAAATGTGCAAATGCTGACAGTGACCGGCCTTCAAGGCTCTAGGGCACTGTGTTGTCCCGATCATAGAGAATATGGCCCGTTATAGACGGGCCTAAAAGTGCGCACTCCGTGTGTGCTAGGGTTAGGAAGCGGTGGCGCTTCCACACATTCCCAACGCTAGCACGCGCAGAGCATGCAAAAAATGGCGGCAGCCGTTCCACATGGCCGCCGCCATGACTACGTCACAACCGCACCGCCTCTAAACGGGGCAGCACGGTTGTGACGTAGTGGGGCCGCGCGAGGGCACCTAGTGCGCCCTTTCCGCAGCCCCGGAAGGAGCTCTGTTTTGAAGCTTCTTCCAGGTTTGCGTCGCTGGGCGAAGCCTTTAAATGCCTGCGCCCCGCCACCATCAGGTGTCCTTGCGGCTTGAAGCCCCAAGGACACCCCTTTCCAGGCCGTGGGGAAGCGGCCTTTTGCAGCTTACTCGCGGCCTGGAAAGCGGCGGATCGGGGCCTCGGAGGCTGCCGTTGTGGCAGCTGAGGCCCCGATACACTGGGGAAAGCAGCGCCTACAGGCCGCCCCAAAGGGGCGGTCTGTAACGCACCTATGTTGTAACTCAAGGAAGCTTCTAGTCTCTGAGAGTAAGGAAGCTACAAAATCTGCCCTAGTTCTGTAACCTGTTCCCAAACCTGACTGGGTTAAACTTTAAATTGAGAGTCTTTTCATATAATTTCTAAGCAGCCATTTCCACAAGCTAGTGTGAGGGGAATTGGGCTGGATTATTATTAGTCTCATGGCCTGCAAATACTTACATTGACTAAGGAGAGAAGCTTGTGGCTTTTATGAGGTTTGATTAACTTCCTAATTCTTAATTAGAAGTAGAGCATTTTCTGGAAAATAAACATATAAATCTCAAATCTTATGTTCCACTTACTGGATAGGTCCATTAATGTTGCTTCAGGGGAATGACAATTGGGGTGACAAACCTGGCAAAGCAGCACAATTGCACAGCTTTGCACATCTCTGGGCAGAACAATTTGTTTCATAGCTGGGGCTGTGACATGCTTTTTGGGTGGAAACTCCCCTCTCTAGCTCATTTCTGGAGCTTTTATTGAAGTCTTCACAAAGCCCATCCTCAGTGTCAGTTCAGATGTCAATGACCCAGACTTACTACGGCCACAATTTTCAGTGCTGGGTAAAACACAAATCTAGGGGAGAATTATACTTGAAGGAGTAATTGAGCAACTTGCTTACACAGTTTTTGTTGCTGCTTCAGGTTTTTTTATGTGTTTTTTAAGATTTTATATCATGAGAATGTATTTTAACTAACTGTAATTTTAAAATTGTGCTGTACTCCCCCCTCGATCCGCAGGGTGAGGCGGGATATATATATAAATTGTTGTTGTTGTTGTTGTTGTTGTTGTTATTCAACCCTTCCTCATAGGAGCAGCCCAGGATAGCTATCATCATCATCATCATCATCATCATCATCATCTCTAATCTGCCTTGGTACCAGTTCGGGACTCAACCCAACTTTACAACAAGTTAAAAAAACTGTTAAAAATTCATAAGATACAAACATTAAAATGAGTTTTTAAAAAATAAAGACCAGATCAAAACTTACAACATTAAACATGCACATACAAGCACTTCAGCACAACACTGAGCAAGAACCAGTGAGGATCCAGTTAGGTGATTCAGGCCTTAGTCACTCATGAAATGTCTGTCAAAATATAAAAGTCTTTACCTGCCTGTCATAAAAAAGTAGGAAAGGTGCCAATCTATTTTCTCTGAGAAGGGACTTCTAGAGTCTTCATAAAAACACAGACTGAAAACATTCACATGTAAGAACACACTGCATACAAAATACACCTTTACCCTTTCCAGTGATACATGTGGTTTTAACCAATCTTTTACATGTATAGTTGCTTGTCATGACTTCACTACATGGAAGGTAAGAGAACTGGTACAGATCTATTTTGGGGTAAGTGGGGATAGGACCTCCATTTGGGGGAATGTGGCTTCAAGGTACCAGGTTGGATTAGGGGTTGGTGTACCTGCTACACACCAATGGAAAAGAAGGAATCCATCTCAACACTCCATACCCTGATAGGCTCTGTATCCTGCTACACCAGGAGTGGAGAAAATACAGCTTAGTGTGTGGTCCCTCTACCCCCGCAATTCTTCCAAAATAATAAAAAAAATTGGGGAGGGGGGCCTCAAAACTGCTGCACAGAGCAGCAGTGTTACTCTCCCAATTCTTCCACATATCACTCCTGCAAATGAATGAATGAATAAACAATGAAAATTAGTCAAAATCTGAAACAGAAGTGACATATTCTTCATTTCTTTTTACATAGGAAAAATTGCCAGTGCAGACAGTGTGAGGTGTGAATGTAGGAATGAAACATATCACCCCTTAACTGTCACTTCTCCAGGCTAAACATGCCCTGCTCCTTAAGACTTTCTTCATAAGGCATTGTTTCCAGACCCTTCATCATTTTAGTTGCCCTCCTCTGGACATGCTTCAATTTGTCAACAACCTTTTTGAATTATGGTGTCCAGAACTGGACACAGTATTCAGGTGAGGCCTGACCAAAGCAGAATAGAATGGAACTATTACTTCCCTTGATCTAGACACTATACTTCTATTGATGCAGCCTAAAATCGCATTGGCCTTTTTAGCTGCTGCATCACACTGTTGACTTGGGGTCTACCAGGACTCCTAGATCCCTTTCACACATAATCTCATTAAGTCAGGTGTACCCCATCCTATATCTATGCATTTCATTTTTCCACCCTAAGTGCAGTACCTTACATTTCTCTGTGTTGAAATTCATTTTGTTAGCTGTGGCCCAGCTTTATAATCTATTCAAGTCTTATAACCCTTTCCAATATATGTGTGGTAAATAGATTCTATGTACCTTACTTTCCCTGTCCTCATGAGCACTGAGGGCTCATTTAAAAATGCAGTAGCCTAATCAAACTCTTCATTTAGTAAGCATGACACATTTTTCAGTAACCAATTTAATCCTTTTAGAACCCTATACAGCATCACTGCTGCCATTTGATTTATACAAACACTTATTCATCATACTTAGACCAAATGTCACAAATGTCAATGATTGATGAGTAATTTACTGCCCGCATCTTAGATTTGTTTGTCCCTCTAACACATTCAGACCATCATCCTGTGGAAATGCAATATGTTTTCCCGCATTTTAATTAACACTAATAGGTCTGCAACTGCTGGACAAGCATTCCATCTTTTCTGAATCCATTCTAAAATGTACCCTGACAGGTTTGTTACTTCACTATGTCCTTAATTTAAAGGGTGAATGAGACTTACTCCGGTTGCTTCTGTGTCTGTTAGCAAATAGTATCATAACTTAAGTCTAGTTGTTAGTGTATCCATTAGCAAACATTACAAATGGAAAAGATACAATTTCCTTGAAAATTATAAACATGCTTGGTGTGTGTGTCTGTGTATAGGTATGTTATGCACTTACTTCTGCACTAGCACTTGGAAGCTGAACCATGAGAGTGGGGTGTATTACCTGGGCAACTGTGTGAGGTGCCCTCACCTTCTATATCGCTCATGACCTGCTCTCTTTCTAAATAGCACACTTTACATTTATTTTCAAACATGCCCTACATATTGTAGAGGAAGACACAGTGGCCTAAATCCATTTGTTACCCCAACTAGACTAGACCCACTGAATTAATGTGAACTTGGTAAGTTAACTTTGTTGTTTTTATTGTTATTAAGCGCCTTCAAGTTAGCCACAATTCAGGGCAACACCATTAATGAGACACCTTGAAGCCCCATTGTCCTCAACAACTTTGCTCAGGTCCTGCAGGCTCTTTGAACCTAGTCATCTCTTTCTGCTGCCTTCCACCCTTTTTGCTGCCTTCTTAACATTGTTGTTTTTTCTAGTGAGTCATGTCTTCTCATGATATGGCTCAAGTATGACAGCCTCAGTTTAGTCATCCTAGCTTTCAGTGAGAATTGAGCTTGATGTCTTCTGGTACCCACTTCTTTTCCTTTTATATTTGTGTAAATTTTATTGATTTACTGAATCTGCTCTAGTTGGTACAGTTGAATTTAGGCCAAAAACAGCAAACAGAGGCAACAGTGCTCAAGTAGAATTTCTCTAGGTAAAGAACAACCTTACAACATGGTCCTGCTCATAGCAGCCCCTCTCCATGTGCTATCTATTCAGTTCTTACAAATTATATTGCAATTATTACTACTACTAAGAAGAACCAAGCATGCTGTTAGTTATCAATGTAGGCTACTATTCAGTTACCAATTACCCCACCCCCATTTCTCTTCTTTGAGGAAGTTGTTGGAGCATGTGCCACATGTAACATTTTAGGGAGGACAGGCTCTTCCAGAAGTATCCAGGTAGTTCAGCATGGCTCAGGAAAGGAGAAACTGCTCCAGAAAAGTTGCAAGGGCCCCCATGATTTAATAGCCTATATTCCTGCTCTTTAATCGTTTTTTCAGAACTCAAGTGTGAAAGGAAAAGAGCCAGATTACACTAAAGAACAATCTACATGCCCAGTCTAAAGAAGTGTGAGCTATTTCTAGTTATTTGGGCATTTATTGTATGTTTCTTTTTCTGAACAACTAGAAGTGATGCTGTTATTTGTATTCTCATTAGATTGAAAATGCTTCTGCTAAAGATACTGCTACTGTACAGCAGTATCTATCAGACTACCTCCCAGCCAGATGGTTCAAAGTACTGAAGGCTACCAGTACTGTTACATTCTTATACAGTATGCATATACAAATCATTGCCTTTATTTATGAGTATTCAGTTTCCTGCTGATATTTGTTATCATATTTGTTCCTTCCTTTTCATCGCCCTTATAATTAGGGTTGGATTTATGCAAGCACAGTTGGGAATTCTGCTGTTAATATGGACTATATCTTCTTACTCTTGCTGTAAATATCAAGTTACTATATTAGTATACTAATGGATGATAAAAGAAGCTTTAAAATTAATATGTGCATGTGTGTGTGTGTGTGTGTGTGTGTGTGTGTGTGTGAGTGTCTATACATATACACAAAGATGCATGCACACACCCCAGCTGGAAACTTTTATCTTATTTCCCAGTTAGTATATTCCCCCAGCCACACAGTAAAAAGGCCTCATCTGTTTAGCAAAAATGAAATACTGATTGCTGTCCTTTAGCTTCTTTTAATTCCCTTTGTTTGAGCTCTTTATGTTTCTGGCTGCCTGATTTGTAATTATAGGCAGATGTGGCAGAATGGCATATTTGGTGTACTAATTATACAGAAGAACATTAACACATTCTTTTAGACAGAGTTCCCTGTCCCTGTGATCTAGTGTCAGTTCCTCTACATATTCTAGAGACAACAGCCTGATTCTTTGATCCATATATGCTCTGCAGCATGTAAATCCCACCATCAGCTCCAGTTGTTCATGTTTCTAAGATATTAGAGGCAGTTAAGGGAGGGAGGGTTGGGGGATATGATACGTATAATTTTTAATGCTGTAAGCCGCTCTGATTGTCTGAGTGCTGATGGGGCAGGATACAAATAAATTATTATTATTATTATTAAGGAGTGAATGGAAGAGAGAAAAAAGTAAGACAGAGAAAGACAATGGGAAAAAGAGACTGAGTGAATAAGTGGGTGGATGCAAGTATAGGGTTATAGTGGAAACATCCACAGTGTTGGCGAGAGTTCAGTTATAAAATCCAGTGGTAGTGCAAGATGAAGTGCAAGTGGGGGTGGGAGAATTGGCAGATGCTCCAGAGGTGAGAAACCAGTACAATGCCTAATGTGTTATCTTGAAGAAAAAAGGCAAGTAGCAAGCAACACAACAACAAGCAGCTTTACAAATACTGCAAGGAATAACAGCATTGAATTAATTTAAATACTAGCACACAATAAGAAAGAATTACTTGTAGCAAGTGATGTTGGAAATGCAGTAGCTGGCAGAACCATGATGAGCTCCCACCATAGACTGAATCTGAGATTGAATATGGGAGAGGGAGAGTCAATGTGAGGAGGGGTGTTCCTTGTATTATTGGATATTCCATCCATGAAGTTCAACAAGACTTGTAGCCTTCCTTGGTGACAAAGCTGAGGGGTGTTTTTTCCCACCTTTCAGCTTATGGTTCAAGGTTTGATTGTAGTTTTCAGAGAGAGGTAGAAAGTATTATTTTTATTATAAGTATAGTGTTTTAGTTGTAGCAAATTTTTGAAGAACATGACAATTTTTAAAGAAATATTCATATGCAAAGAAAGTGCTTTGCAAAAGAAAGGAAGCATTTTTCTATGTTATAAGTAGAAACCTGAACATGTTAATTATATGTTAATGAAGTAACCCATATCCATATTTGAAGAGATGTTGTCATTCAAAGGCATTAGGCATTTCTGAAACAGCTCGTTTTTGCAGTCTGAATAATATATTCTTTATGGATCATTAGGCATTTTGCTAAATGATTTATGGTTCTGTACATAATAGCTAGATTCTGATGACTAAAAAACAAACACACCTTCAAAAGTCAATTGAAGCTCTTCTAATGCACAGCAGTTGTTCTAGAATATATTGTGTCAATTTATAATAAAAGAGACAGTCCTTGTTCATTTTTGAAAGTAGACTTTAATTCTGCAAAAAGATATGAATATTCAAGCCTTAGTAGCATCCCACAGAAAAACCATGTGACAGTTTATTATTATTCCCATCCTACATAAAAGGCCATGCTTTCAGGAAGAGTGGGTCAAAAATATACATAAGCCCAGTTCCAATTTTATGTGCTGGTTGCATGTATTTTAAGTATCCACATTCACATTTATCAAGTCTCATTGGATCTGGTTATTTATTTTTTTTCAGAAAAAGGCACATTGTATGACATAGCCTCATAGCACAGTAGGATATGAAGCCAGTTGTCAGTGACAGTGCTGAAAGCCCTGGTGCTTATACCTGCTAACCTCATAACTATAGACTGAAGCATTTGGAACACAGCTTCATCTGATGTGCGGAATAGACATGGTGAATGCAGGAATATATAGTTAGAGGACAAGGGAAACTTGAAGTATTAAGTACCTACATCATTTTGGCCTCTGAAGGTTAGCATCAGCACTTGAAATTAAGAAAATCAGAGGAACTTTGTTGTATTGTTGTTGTTAAATGTCCTCAAGTAGACCTCGACTCATGGCAACCCTTGGATGAGATGTCTCCAAGGCCCCTTGTCCTCAACCACTCTGCTCAGAGAGAGAAAAGTGAAGCAAGGTGTAAATAATACCTTGGCCTCAATAGACATGGGGAGCCATGAAGGACTTGGCAGCATGTGCATTTTGAAGGCAAAAGCCATGACATGTGTGTAAATGTATGTGTGCACACATGTGAATACATGTGTGATCAGAGTAACACTGTCCTATAACAAATAGATTTCAATAGACCTACCGCTTTATTGCATAGGGTGCTGAACACTATGACAGCCTAGAAACTAGCAGCAGCAGAAGCAGAAGCAGCAGAAGCAGTGGAAAAAGCAGTGATGGCAGCCTTTATATATTTGAAATTGTAAAATAATAACAAACATTTTCTTGCTCTGCTGAAATACATATTTTGTGTTGGATGTGAGCAGGAATCCCTGCCAAAGTGCACTTAAATTTATTTGTAGGAGCAGCACCTATATATTTTCTGCCCATTGCTGAGCACCTCCCAAAGCTGAGTATTATTTTTATTATTATTCCCACATTTCTGACCTGACTTTTTGACACAGAGTTCAGGGTAGAGTACATGGGAGCCATGCCTTTTTATTCTAACCCTCTGCAGGAAAATAGCCTCAGCTCAGCAACATCAGCCCAGCCGTTCATTAACAGCCAATATTGTTGATGCACAGATGCTTCTGGGGGGGGGGGGGGAGTATGCACTTTTTTTTTTAATAAGCTGCCCATCAAGTTGAAGGTATAGCATTAGCAGAAACAAACAAATTAGTAAGGAAAAGGTCAAATCACTTCCCAGTAAACCTTATAAGACTTTTCACTGTCATTAAGTCTCAGCCGAGAGCTTTATAACTTGGAAATATAATTACTGTCAGGAAACATGCCAGAGAAGCAATCAAGAGAAGGCAGAGAGCAGGAGGCCATGTCTAATTCTGACTCTGGTGCTAAAGCCAGTAATATATTCTTCCATCATGGCCAAAATTAGGTTGCTATTTACTTCCGAACATATGGAACACACTCAGAATGATAGGAAATCACAAGGTGACTGATACGTTATTATATGTTTATTTCTGTACATTTACAAAAAGATGGCTCTTCTAACCACAGAAAATGAATAAAAAAATAAGAGTCTGCATTAAGATTAATTATCAGATGATGAGCTGAGGATGACAGTATTTATTTTCAGTTCATTTTATCAATGCATAAAGTCTGTTTTTCAATATTTGCTTCTAGCAGCTTCTAAAAGACGTGCAGGAAAATTGGTAATGGGTTGATGGATGACAGGGTGGAAAACATTTTAGCTATTCACTGCAGGGAGAAATAATCAGTGACAAGTGAACAATCTCAAGCAGAGTAATTTGCACACACCAACATTAGTACACTGGCAGAGTGTCCCACTGGTTACGCTCTGAAATTTTCCTCCCTTGGGTAGAACCATATGTATGAAAGGGGAGACTTTTGAGACCCTACTTCTCCAAGAGAGGCTGGGGGTGTCATCAGATCTATACAGCCTACATCATCTGTATTTCCAAGCCTGCCTCAACTCAGAAAAGCCAGGCCAAAAAAGAGCAGACAAAAACCCCTCCATTTCAGTGGTCAGCCCAGGACCATGGCGGCAGCCCAGATTGGGGCTGGGCGCATGCGGTCACTGCGATGCCGCAGCAATTGCCCTGTCAGTTTGAGGCACAGTTGGCATTAGAGGCTTTGAAAGGACAGGGAGCACTCCAGGTGTCAGCTGCAACTGACTGTGGGTAACACACATCTAACGTATATCATTCTTGGACTAATGCAATGCATCCTACATAGTGCATCAGTTGAAAAGGTGTCAGAAATTGCAGCTGGCAGCCAGACTGTTAACTCAAGCCTCTGATCAGTGGCACATGGATCACTTGTGGAAACAACTGCATTGGCTTCTAATCCTGTTTCCAGGCTCAAAAGTATTGGCAATGACTGTTAATGGTGATGGCTGGCAGACTGGACGGCCACACATGCCCCTCACCTGCTGCTGCCATCGTATCCATTCCAAAGGTCCCCATCATGGCATCTGACATCAGTCAGAAGAGGGTGCCTAGTCATGTGGGTGTAGCCAGGTGCCCTGTTTCTGCCATTACAAAATGCAGCAGGGGACTTCTGGCTGGATGTGTCAGCAACAACAAGTAAGGGGCGCAGTGCAGCTGCAGATGCACAGGATGGCAGCAGGAAGGCATGTGAACAACTGCCTGTCATTGTGCCAGCCCAGGGTTGGCTCATAGTATCTGGCCCAACTGTTTAGGTCCACAGTTACAAACAATTCCATTGAAGAATTAAAGTGGGATATGTCTAGAGAAACTAGGATGGATGTGCAAAGAACTTTCTGATGAGCTAAGATTTGAAAGAGATAGGTACAAGAAATGGAAGAACATGGAAACCACCAATAAATAAATAAATAAATACAAATGAATAGCCAATATTTGTGGAGTGGAGAGTCAGAGAAACTAAAGCTTAGAATGAACTCAGGCTTCTTCCTTTCAGATTCAGTCCCCACTTTGATCCTAGGTGACTTTAATATCCACGTTGACAATTCCAATAACCCTACAACATCTCGCTTTAACTCTCTGCTAGCTTCTTTTGGCCTCCAACCACATTCCAACTCTTCAACTCATTCTCTTGGTCACTGTCTTGACCTAGTTCTTGCTGCAAACTGTGCCATTTCTGACTACCTGGCACTTGACTTTCCACTATCTGACCATCATTTAATCTCCTTTGCTCTCACTTCTCCTCCTCGCCATACTATTCAACGTCTTTTTCGTGATCTTCAATCTGTCGACTCTAACCATCTTGGTCTGACCCTGGATTCATCTCTCTCTTCCCTAAATCTCGGGGATTCTGCTGATTCAGCTATGTCTTTATTTAACTCCACTCTTTCCTCAACTCTTGACCATTTTGCCCCTGTCTCTGTACGCACTTCTTCCTCCAAGACTAGACCTCAGCCCTGGCTTACCCCCAACATTAAGTTTCTCCGGTCCTGCTCTAGAGCGGCCAAACGTCCAAAGAGTAGGCTGATTTTATCCATTTCAAATTTGTTCTTTCTTCCTTCTCACGCGCCCTCTCTATGGCAAAACAGAATTATTACAAATCATTGATCTCTGCCAATGAGAGGAGCCCACAGCGTTTGTTCTCCACCTTCAACACTTTGCTTAAACCTCCCTCTCCTCCTGTCTCTTCATCTTTCTCTCCTAATGACTTTGCTAACTATTTCATCTCTAAGATTACCACTATTCGCTCTGAGATAGTCCCTCCCGATTCTTCTTCTGCTCTTAATCTTCTATCGCCTTCGCCTAACAAATTTTCTGTCTTTCCTCCTGCCTCTTTGGATGAACTCTCTACACTTCTGAACTCTTCCAAACCTACTACCTGTCCTCTTGATCCTATTCCTACTCGTCTTCTAATCTCTATAGCTCCCTCCTTTCTGCCCTCGCTTCTCCATATCTTCAATCTCTCTCTCTCTACAGGCTCCTTCCCGTCGGACTTCAAACATGCTCTCATTTCCCCAATTCTGAAAAAACCTTCTCTTGACCCCTCCTCTTTGTCTAGCTATCGTCCGATTTCTCTTCTCCCCTTTCTTTCTAAGGTTTTGGAACGGGTTGTTTATTCGCGCTGTCTTGAGTTTCTTGAAGCCAACTCCATTCTCGATCCCTTTCAGTCTGGTTTCCGCCCAAGGCATTCTACAGAGACAGCTCTCACTAAGATCTCGAATGACCTTTTATAGGCCAAGGCTAATGGCCTTTACTCTGTTCTCATACTTCTCGATTTGTCTGCAGCCTTTGACACTGTTGATCACTGTCTCCTAATTGACATACTCTCTGACCTTGGGTTCTCAGACTCTGTTCTCGACTGGTTTAGATCTTACTTGTCTGGCAGATCTTTTGCAGTAGTTGCAGGGGTGTGGTGGAAATTCCTTTTTGAAATATAAAAACTATAGAAAGATGGAGTCACTTTTGTCAGCCAGAGAGAGTTTTTGAAATAAAGGCTTGGAGTTACTAGAGCAAAGGAATAGTGAGTGCATCTTGACCTGAATGGAAGCTGGCACCAGTAGAAAGACATAACATAAACTACTGAGATAAAGACATGCAGAAGCAAGGCTAGGAGCGAAAGCCACTGAATTCCTAAAGGAGGGGTAAGGAGTGATGATGCAGTTTTAATGTATGCATGTATTTCTGTTCTGATTGTAAGAATTCTATATGTTTAAATTGTAATTAGCCAATCAGGTGTATTGAAGAAGCTTCTTTGTCTTGAATAATATAAAAAGAGCCATTTTGTCTTGTTCGGGGTTCTCAGCTTTTGGAACTTGAATTCCACTGAGTTCAATGTTTTCCTTTGTCGACAACTGGAAATAAACTTATGGATTTTCAATTATTAGGTCCTCTTGCGAATTCCTATTGATCTGCCAAACCTAGAAATCTTAAGTTTCCTGAAATTTCTGTTACAGGGGTCTGACTTCTTCTCCTGTTCCCTTATCTGTTGGAGTTCCCCAGGGCTCTGTTCTGGGTCCCCTTCTGTTTTCTCTCTACACACTGTCCTTAGGAAAACTCATCAGCTCTTTTGGTTTTTCCTACCATCTGTATGCCGATGACACCCAGCTGTATCTTTCTGCCCCTGACCTTTCTCCAAGGCTTGAACAGCAAGTCTCGTCTTGCCTTACAGCTGTCTCACAGTGGATGCGCCATCGGCGTTTGAAGCTCAACATGTCCAAGACGGAGCTTCTTGTCTTTCCTCCTAAGCCCAACCTTCAACACTCCTTTTCTGTCTCTGTGGACAACATTTCCATTCAACCAGTCCAGCAAGCCCGCAGTCTTGGCTTTATCTTTGACTCTTCTCTATCGTGTATCCCTCAGATCCAGACCACAGCCAAGGCTTGTAGATTCTTTTTGTACAATATTGCCAAAATCCGAGCATATCTCTCCGCCTCTACTGCCAAGATCCTGGTCCATGCCCTAGTGGTCTCACAACTTGATTACTGTAATGTCCTCCTGGCTGGGCTTCCTTTTTCTCACCTCCGTCCTTTAATCTCTGTCCAGCATTCAGCTGCACGCATTATCACTTCCACCCACCGCTCTGACCACATCTCTCCTGTGTTGGCATCCCTTCACTGGCTCCCTCTCCCTTTCCACATTCAGTATAAGCTCCTGCTGTCGACATTCAAAGCCCTCCATGGACTGGCCCCTCCTTACTTATCAGACCTTCTTTCTCCTCACCTTCCCACCAGGGCCCTCCGTTCTGGTAGTCAAGGGTTCCTGTCCCAGCCCAGGATTTCCTCTGCCCCATCCCGGATTCGCCCCTTTTCACTTGCTGCCCCTCACTCCTGGAACCTTCTTCCTCCACAAGCAAGAGCCATCACTTCTTTAACCAGCTTCAAAACGGAGTTGAAAACCATCCTATTCAGAGAAGCCTTCCCAGGCATCGCATAATTGTCGCTTACTATCTGATGTTCTGTTGTTGGCTGTTTATCGATCCATTTCCTGTATTGCTATGTACTGTATATGTATTATCCTACTTGTGAGTATGTATTTTCCCTGGATAATGATTAACCTTCCATTTTGAAGCCAAGCCCTCCCTTCAGTCCATCTGCCTTGGTCCAGGCCTCGGAGGTTGAGAGGAACTGCTGGACCTCTTACCCTTTCCCGTCACCACTCCCTTCTCCTTCTGTGTCATGTCTTTTTAGCTTGTAAGCCTGAGGGCAGGGAACCGTCTAACTAAAAAGATTGCATGTACAGCGCTGTGTAAATTTACAGCGCTTCATAAATAAAGGATAATAATAATAATAATAATAATAATAATAATGGTAAAAGTTAAAAAAATGGATGTTTTTTTTAAAAAAAACTGAAGCAAGAGAAAGAACAAGGAAATGATAAGGCCACTACATAGGGAAGATGGCAAACAGAGAACAGAGAGAAGACTGAACTATTGAGTAACTTCTTTGCCTTAGTCTTCTTCCAAAAGGAAAACAGTTCTCTAACTGGTGAAAATAGAATAAATCATGTAGTAAGGGGACTATAGCCCAGAATAGGTAAAAAGCTAGCAAAGCAATACCTAGATATTCTAAATGAATTCAGGCCTCCAGGGCCAGATAAGCTGCAGCCAAACATCAAAGGAAGCTGCAGATATAATCTCAGAGTCACTCTCAAGAATATTTGAGAATTTTTGGAGGACAGAAAAGATCCCAGCAGACAGTAGGAAGACAAATATACCCATCTTTAAAGGAGAGGGAAGGAAAACCCAGCAACTACCAACCAGTCAGCTTGACATCGGTACCAGGAAAGAACAGATCATTAAACAGTCAGTCTGTGTGCACTTAGAAAGAAATGCTGTGATTACCAAGGGCTGGTACGACTTTCTCAAAAACAAATAATGGCAAACTAATCTTCTCTCTCTCGCTCTGTCTCTCTTTCTTTGACAGAATTACAAGTTTGGTAGAACAGGGTAGTGCTGCGGATGTAGTACATCTTGATTTCAGTAAGGGTTTTGAAAAGGTCCTCCACAATATTCTTGTAGGCAAGCTGGTAAAATGTGGACTAGATAAGAGGATCTGTAATTGCTTGATAGACTTGAGCCAGAGAATCCACCCCAATGGTTGCACTTCATCCTGGTGTTAAGTGACTAGTAGGGTGCCTCTAGGTTCTGTTCCGGACTGGTGTTGTTTAAGAATTAATGGCGGGATACAAACCGCCGCTTTGCGGCGCTTCCCCGCCGCCGCCGTTTGCTCCGTGCGGGAGCCGCCGCAGCAGCCAAACCGCGCGACTCCCGCGCGGAGCAAAAAAGAAGCTCCATTTCGGAGCTTCTTCTTGCGGCGCACTGATGACGTCGCGAAGCGCCGCCGGCGCATTCACGACGTCATAGGCGCCGCGACACGTCTGGACGCTATGCGTCCAGTACGTAAAGATGGCGGCGCCCATGTAGAAGGGGCGCCGCCATCTTGTACGTATAGGATACGTACTAGGGTTAAGGGGGTGCGGAAGCACCGCCCCTTCCTAACCCTAGTACGTATCCTATACGTACTATATGGCGGTTTGTATCCCGCCAATGACTTAGATCAGTGGTTCTCAGCCTTCCTAATGTTGTGACTTTTTAATACAATTCCTCATGCTGTGGTGACCCCCAACTGATGGTCTCGGTTCCTAAGACCCTCAGAAATATGTGTTTTCCTATGGTCTTAGGTGACTCCTGTGAAAGGGTCTTTTGACCCCCAAAGTGGTCGCAACCTACAGATTGAGAACCGCTGACTTAGATGATAGAATAGAAGGCATGATTATCAAATTTGTGGATGACACCAATTTTTTTTTGGGGGGGGGAGAAGCTAATAACCCAGAGGATAGGGACAGAATTCAAAATAATCTTGAGAGATTGGAGAGCTGAGCCAAAGCTAACAAAATGAACTTCAATGGGGAAAAATATAAGGTACTAGAAAGCCAGCATGTCATATTGGTTTGACTGTTGGACTATGACCAAGGTTTGATTCCTAGGTTATCCATGAAACTCACTGGCAAGTCACATGTTCTCAGCCTCAAGGGAAAGTAATGGCAAACCTCCTCTGAACAAATCTTGCCAAGAAAACCCTGTGACAGGGTTGCCATAAATCAGAAATGACTTGAAGGCACACAGCAATAAGAACATCTAGGCAGGATTGGTGATACCTGGCTTGAAAGCAGTACATGAGAAAAGGATTAATAGACCAGAAGCTAAAATGACTCAATAATGTGATGCAGCAGCGAAAAGCAAACAAGCAAGCAAAGAAACAAAAAACCCAATGCAATTCTGGGCTACAATGTCCTGGTTGAGGGATGTATTAGTGCCACATTCTTCTGCTTTGGTCAGAACTCCTCTGAAATACTTTGGCCACAGTTCAAGGAGCACCACAGTTCAAGGAGGTTATTGAAGAGCTGGAAAGTGTCCAAAGAAGAGTGACCAAGATGATCGAAGTCCTGGAAACCAATCCTTATGATGAATGACTTAGGGAGCTGGGTACGTTTGAACTTTCAGAAGAAAAGTCTGAGAAATGACACGATAATAATCTTTAAATAGCTGAAGGCACGGAGACTAGAACATAAACCAATGAGTTCAAATTACGAGAAAAGAGTTTTCAACTAAATATAACAGAAATCTTTTTTCCCCTGTAAGATCTGCTCAGCAGTGGAATAGACCATCTTGAAAGATGGAGGACACTACATCTTTGAAAGTCTTTAAACAGAGGTTGGATGGGCATCTTCTAGAAATCTTTTAGCTGTATATTCTTGAATGGTGTGGGTTGGACTAGATGGTCCTTATGGTCCAACCCTAAGATTCTATGATTCTATGTTTGGATTGCTGTTTTACTACCGGGAACACTTCACACTGCCCTATTTGTATTTAGAGTTGAAAAGGAAAATATATCCTACAAAGCATGATTTCATTAGGAAATCAATTTGATGAAAAGGTCTGATGGGGAAGGGAATGATAAATCACTATATAATTTTACCATTTTTCCTGTAGGCTCTAAATTTTTTATTTAAGGAACCGATATAAGCAAGTATTTTAAAAATAATAATATATATATCTTATCAAACCCCCCCCAACACACACTCAACAACGAAAGTAATACAAAATGCCCAGGAAGTTTGAAATAATAATAAGAATAAATAAGAATAATAATAATAATAATAATAATAATAATAATAATAATGTTTATTTATATACCGCTTTTCCAAATTAGATCAAAGCGGTGTACAACAGGAAGTACAAAACAAAGTCAAAATAAAACATAACAGGCCTCTCTCCCCCTCAAGATGGTGGTCCGAAGGAGGGCTTTTTCTTCTTTGAGGCAGGCAGTTGGAGCTTGCCTGCCTCTCTCCCCCAAGATGGTGGCTGAAGGGAGGGCTTTTCTTCTTTCAGGCAGGCAGTTGGAGCTTGCCTGCTTCTCTCCCCCCCAAGATGATGATCACTCAAAAGAGAGTAAAGGTAAAGCAAAGCGTAGCAAACAATCAGTAAAGCTGAGATACGTTTCCCCCTAAATCTGTCCCAATCAACACAAGTAAATGCTATAAAATGTGAATGCTGCAGAAATACAACACCTACCAAAGGGAAAGACTGAACCAACTATCTGGTAGGGTCTTTGCCAGCCTCCAATGGGTCTCTCAGCAGTGACAGACCCAGCAGAACCACCCTTAGTCAGTGGTGACACTAGTGGGGCGTGGGGGGTGAAGACCACACCAGGTCTGGTGCCCCCCAGTGGGGGGAGGCACCATTACTCCTTAAACATCTGTTTTTGAGCAGGAACAGGCTGTGGAATTTGCCTGCGTCCCTTTAGAATAATGAAGAGATGGTGAGAATGAGGTGAGAATCAGTGGGAAGAGAAAGGAGAAGTCCTGTTTTTTAAAAAAAAAAATCAATGAAATTTAAAAAATGAAATAAATTATCTTTAAATTTTCATGACAGCATCAAATCTTACCCAATTTTCAATTTAACCACATTTTTAATTTAACAATTTAACTATGTATAGGCAAATACATTTAGGCTGTGCATATGATATTGTAGTCAATACGTAAAATTTAAATTTTGCTACTTGTTTTATGTCACAACTATTACCATTGTGTCCAATGATACACAGGAGTTATGATTTATAATTAACATTTCTACAAAAACATTACTAAGGATTCTTTAAGGTATGGTATGGGAGGGGGTCAATGAGATTGGGTTGACGTACCATAAATTACTGCACCACATGACAGTAACTCTAGTGCCACCTCTGCCCCTAGTCAGAGGAGAATATAGGGGAGCTGATGGAAGAAACAGAGGTGTCAAATCTGCCAGCAATGGAGGACTCAAGAAAATAGAAGAGGACATGGTTTTGGTCTTTGTAATTGAGGCACAAAGGTTACAACAGCAAGAAGGACATTTTTCTTGCCAAAAAATGCTTTTGCGGGTGTCTGCTATTTAAATCCTCCCACAATGCCCCTGAAACTGCTCTCCCAGGCCCCAGGAAAGTAGGGGTAATGAACCCTCTGGATGGCCATTGATAAGCACCAATGGGACTAACTTCTAATGTCAAGATGGTATTGAATTACTTGCTTTTGAAAACTAAGACCTGTTTCAGGCATTATGTCTATACCCAAGGAAATAAACTGTAAATGTGACAAATAGCTGTCTGAAAATGTGTTTGTCATACAGGTGCTCTCATCAGAGAGCTGGAATTGCCTGTATCTCCATGCTTGAATGCATGCATGCTTGGTGGCAAAGTTCAGCGTTTTACTATGAAATATATAGAACAGCCTTTACCGTAACCTTGACAATGAGGGAAAATGAAGATGTGGAGCTTTGGAGATGTCATAAATCCCTGTTATGGCTACTTGAGAGATAGCGAAATTGTCTTTAGGATTACTTAGGGAGACCAAGCTATCTTTATTCCTCATTTTGATCCATAGTGGTACATATTAAAAAATCACCTTCATGCCTCTTAATTAGTGGGATGCCCCAATACTGGATTTAAATGTCATTTATTATGACTCTGTTATAAGAATCTAAATGTATTTTCCTTCTACATCCCAAACCAGGGGAAAACAATTAACTGTAATTTGGTGTTTTATTTCCCAGTTTTAATATTATACCTTATTTATTCTTCTGGTTACACAAGTCACTAAAATTCGTTTCATAAACTTGTCAGATTACTATTTTGTTTCACAAATTGAAAAAAAGAAAAACTCAACACACAATTCATAAAAATACTGTATATATATACAAATTATCAACCAAACTCAAAGCTCATCTAAAGTGAAAATATGATCTATCTTTCAATTTGTCTCTGTAGAAAAAGAGGTGTGAGGCCCTCATCATAAACAAACAGGCCATGTAGGGATGGATGTCAAGTGTCCCTTATTCTAAGGGATACCCTTTATATGAGATTCAGTAAATGTGCCCCCTATGGGGCTGGCTGGTGTCCCTGTTATGCTTCTTGTTTGAGAGACAGAAAAAATTCCCTTTTCTACAGACTGAATGAGCTGCCAAAAAATTCAGTGTGGGACTTCCATAAAAACAAAATGTTTGAATCACATAATTTATGAATGTGGATGTATGTTAATTTTACAGAGAAATATATGGTTAAGTGAACTGAAATCAGTACTTTCATTTGGTATTTAGACTAAATGGAAACTTGTTAATAGCTGCTTCCTCATTGTCATCTTGCACGCCATTAATTTTGGTTGTCCCTTAATGCTGTTTTAAAAACATGACAACACTAGGTGCATTCTACAAGTATCAATATTCATCTCATGGAGGCTCCATGTACACTGAGCACACCCTTTCCATCTGTGCCACTGAAATACATAGGGATCAAAAATAGGTGCACAAGACACCTTGATCCTATTGCATTTAGTTAGCTTAGGTTAACTAATTTAAGCACAGGATTAGGACCTCATTAGGTGCATCAATTTTATAGAAGCTTTAAAGCATTAATTCTAAAACATAATACAATAAAGTATCTTTCAGTTGTTTCTGAGTCAGCTGACAGTAATGCACAATAGTTTAAAGTTAGCACACAATAAAATTCAAGGCAGAGCAATTGCTCTAATAAATGTGACCTGAAAACATAATTTTGGGGTATGACAATGAGAATATGATTGGTACAAATTAGTGCAGGTAAATACTAGTGCTTTTAGTAGAACCCATTCAACTCTAAGCACTGTTGCTTAGCAAGACAATGTGTCATTGCTTAGTTACTGCACACTGGTTTTATCCATGGGACATTAAGCAAACCAAGTAAAGCAATACAAAATGTATCATCCAGTGGCTCAATATTACTGCTGTCCATATTGGTTCTTGCAATGTTGCGCGAAGACACAAACCTTGTTCTGAGAGTTACAAACATTCTTTCCTAGATTATGGTAGCCATTTTCCTACCAAATAAAATAAAATTAAGAACTACTTCATAAGGAAAAAAACCTAAAGCTAAAAGCTCATTATAAATCCTTTTATATTAAATTTACCGGTCTAGAGAGTACAGTGATAAGCTTTCTGACCTCAATCCCTCTGGATGTGACTTCACAAATGAATGCAACTAATGCGCTTTTTGCTTTATGGAATGTGATTCAGGCTAATCCCACCAAAATGTGATGTGGTGAAGGTGAGGTCATGGACTACAGTCAACAAAGGCATGTGCTGATAGAATACATGTGTGTGGAAAAATCAGAACAGTAACTTAATAGGTGTCTGGAGACACACACAGAAAAGGAGGAATAAAAAAGGCTAATAGCATTCAACATGGTCGGAAGAGTACAAGACTAATAACATTTGATTGTGTAACTCTATACACAGAAATATCATATTACAAAAAAAATGTAGAATTACTGTCTACTAAAGATGGATAACAAACTAAATATCATTTGGACATATTATAAATTCTCAATGAACACATATATTTTTTGTTTTTTGTTTTTTGTTTTTTGCTAAGAAAATGGCTATTAGCCCAATAGCAAATGGTGTTCTGCAAGACAGAGCATGCTGGACTGAAATGAAAGTGGGCAAGAGATGGAAATAATATTTGTTATTTTTCATTCCCAAGGCAATATATTGAGGAGAATGCTAAACCAGTAAGAATTTGGTATAGTTTTCTCCTGGTATTCATACATCTTAAAATGTTAGAGAGGAAAATTATTCTGTAGAAAATTACACTTTTGAAAAATAAAAACCCTATTTTCCACACATAAAATGTACCTCCTATGCAGACAATATTTTTCCTGCCCAGGAACCCTTTTCTTTTGCACAGAATATTGGTTTTTGTACAAATCCCTCACCCATTTTTCTCCACAAGAAAATTTCTTCACAACACTTACAGATATTTTAATACAGGGAGAATACTGTGAAGGAATAGTCATTTTCTCCCATAATAGGAGAAAAAACTACCATAATTATTTGTCTGCCCGAAAAGACAAAATAGCTGAGGGTTTATATCCCTATACCAGGCTTTATCATTTTTTAGATTAATATTTTTTATTAAAAGAAAGATCAGATGTCATGTTTTTATTTGAAAAGTGTAATTAATACAGTATTGCAGTATAACACATGGGAATTATTGTTTCAATGGAGAAAGATATTTATATATCCCAGCCTCCATAAATGAGATTGCAGAGCAGTGTACAATATACTTTAGCAAATTTCACCTAATTTAAGACAATAGAAACACATTTAACAGGCTAACAGCATATTTTAAAAAATGGGAGGTTAAAAGAAAGACAGTTTGAACCAGTTTGAAAAGGGTTTAAACCACTTAAAATGCTGTGCAAATTTGAACAGAATCAATTTGAGTACAAAAGTTTTAATTAAAAAGCTTGTTTCTATTTGGCACCACAGTGGCACCAACACTGGGACAAGTGAATCCTCCAGTGTAGCGTAACCCCTGGTTTCTGAGCCTTCTGGGATAAGACAAACAATGAAAACATGTATAAGATAATAAGCAGAGTAAGCATATAAAAGCTCAAACACCAGAAGTGGTAATAAAAAATAAATTCAACATTCAGCAGAAGAGCTCAAAATCTTGTGCATGACTACCTTAAGCCACTAACTGAAATACCCAAACAAAAGAATGGTATATTCCTAGTGCCAAAATAATATCAAATTTCATGCCATGAGCAGTGTGAAGAAAGTATCACATCAATGGGCACCTCTCTGCCAACATTCAGATGGGTGGGCACAGAAGAAGAGCTCAGGTAATGAGATCTAGAGAGTCTGTTAAAGAGGAGTTGCTGCTGACACACCAATGTAAGTTAATATGTGTTGTGAAGTTCACAGGAATATGGTGAGAATGTTCAATAAGCCTGAACCTTGTCCTCTGGAGCAGTCTGACTCTATCCAAACAATACCTGTTCCTTTTTGAATGATGTCCTTTGCCACTATATTATCCTTGTGTATTATTTATTATCCTTATTTGAATAGGTATTCTCTGTAAATGTAATATAACAAATTCTAGTTTGTTATTCATACTTAACCTATACAGTCATGTATTATCATAAAGATCTTTGAGGATTCATTAACTGCAAGTCTTCACGGATTTTAGCCTTGACTCAAGATACCATAATTAATGACGGATGAGGCATGAAGGTTAGATGGAATTTTTTACTATATATACAGAACCTCTGAGTGTTGGCCTTAGGCTGTTGGAAGTGAAGGAGAGGAGGCATTGTTACTTGGTATAGTTCTCTATTCTGATATTGGTAAGTATTGGGCTGAAGCTGTTACTTTGTTACTTTGAATATTATTATGATTATGTAGTGGGTTTTTACCCACACTTCAGCCTTTTATTTAAAGGAACTATTAGAAAGCAGAAGACTCACATTGGCCACTGCAGAAGATTGCTAGCTGAAAGGCATCTGGTTCTGTTTCAGTGATGAATTGGAGACCATCTTTCTTCCTTCAACAAATAATTTATACCCTATGGACCTTCTCCCACACTGCTATTCATAGTGTGGACTATGCAGTGCAAAACCTTTACATAAATACACACATCTATTTTGCATTTATATTCCAACCCTGTTTGTTTCCTTTTTGTTATTTCAGTGAGTTAAGTTTTATCCTTTCCTTTTGTCATGACCATGTGCAATCCACCTGCACCACAAACTGCAAAACATGTCCTCTGGGGCAGTGTGATTCTAGCCAAACCAGAGTGAAACCCCTGTCCATCAACAGACAAATCACCTATGATAAGGAAGAAATAGCTCTTGTGTGGACTGAATTTCCATTAGTGAGCTGAAAAAGTAATTCCCCTGTTTCATAGGAGACCAATGAAAGGATGAATAGAGCTAGCTTTCAGCATAAGAATGACACCTTACTTCGTTCAACATCAGTTTTACACGATGTAAGAAAGAGCCAAAGAGAAGATGGAACCCTGCAGGCTCCCATAACACAAACGTCATCAGAGCTGTCACCCAATATCACTTTTTCTTCCCAAGGGCATAGGAATGAAGTGAGCATGAATGAATGAAGCCTAATAGTGGAAGAAGCAGATCAGAAACTGTTTGGCAAGTCTTCTGATGTGCTGGCCACCATTCAAGCCATATCTATTAGTACAAAACAACAAAAGACAACTATCCTGGGTTCTCAAATATTTGAGAACCCAAGATAGTTGTCTTTTAATGGACTTTAGAATGGACTTTAGAAACACAGTTCTAATTATTTTGATTCTTGTTTATTGTAAACCAGATTCTTGTTTATTATAAACCATATATGTTTCTTATAATACCAATTATAATAAATTGCATTATTATAAACCAATATAGAGTTTATTGTAAACTCTATAAAATCTAACAAATGGCTCAAGAGAATCCTGTACTCAGCTGGACAGACCAGAACCTAAATTTCAGACTGGCATGGTATGATATGATCTCTGTTGGTAACAACAATTTCTTTCTCAGATGTCACAACAAAGCAAAATTCTGCCATGTCCTACTTGTTTAACAAGAAATGCATTTGCATGCATGTATGATTAATTCCAACTGCATTTAGGTTCGGTTATGCAGAGCCCTGCTGTTTATCTTTCCCCCTTTCTTGTACCTACAGCACTTAATTTATATGGGAAGCCAGACGTATTAAAAGCATAGAACAAAATCTGTCAACGCAACTAATGAATAATAATATGCCACCACAAAATAACACAGGCTAGGACTCAATGAACCCTGTGGTGTGACATTTATAATATACTCATATTATAATCAAATAGATACTAATTCTAGACAACACATAATAAGAGAGGCATTAAAAAACCTAGCAAATGGTACTATATAACCAATCAGAATCAGTCAAATGAAATTCAAGTAAATCTAATATTCATGAGCACCAAACTACTGCACTTGATGGTTGCTAGTAAAAGCCAGCAGTAGACTGTGAGCAATATTCCACATGCAGAGAACTAAATGTTAAAAGCTTTCCATTCATGTAACTGTCAGGGTTATGGAATCCTGCTTTTTCATGCTCAGAAAATCTTAGAAGACCAATTGTGAGTTTATATCTGAAGAACTCCAAAATCAACTCACAGAAATAAAACCTTCAAAGCTAAATACCAGTATAGACCAAGAAATTCAGCAAGCTTTAACTCGATAGACTCCCCAGATAGCACTAATTTATAGAGAAAGGCAGATCAGTATAATTACTCTATGAAGAGCACTTACCACAGTAATCAAACACTCTTGCAGAAGCAGTGAATGAGAAAACTTCCACTTACCTAGAAAAGAAAAACAACAAAAACAGTTTTTAAGTAGCTCTTTGGAAGAAACATTTCATCCACCACAAGCACCCCCAAAAGACAGAGAAACCACATTAATTTAATTTGTATTTTATAAGATATCTTCATAAAGGCAACATGGGACATGATTCTGAGCAAATTGTTCATATTCTCTTGGTATATGCAGAAAATGTTGCATGCTTCAGCTGAACTCTCAACCTCAGTAAGGAACTGTCCACAGAGGTCATGTTACAGGTGGTGCTGAAAAGAGTTCACAGGCTTGAAACCCTTTCAGGTAGGAATATATGATGCAAACACATCAAAATTTATATACCAAGCAAGTGTGGACTCTTTCTTTTTGGCCTATATATATAAAAAAGAAACCTGGAGAAGCCAGTCAGTTGATGGAGTCTGATACTAGTGCATCTTTCAACAATTAAAACAACTTGGAAAATACAAAGGGAGATCTATTTAATCAGTGGGAATTTGCTAAGTCAACACTTTTGTAAGAGCCATTGAGTCAGTGGTCTGTTTAAAGACTCTGACATATTTCAGTGAAATAATTTCAGTTATTTTATAATAATAATAATATTTATTTGTATACCGCCCTCTGGCAAACCAATCCGGGCGGTTAACAACAGTAAAATATAAAATATGACAATTAAAAACACTTTATCCCTCCCCCCCTTAAGACAGTATTAAATAGTATAACATATTAAAAATACAATATCAAGGATAAAAACAGCAATTAAAACTAAAAACCCTGATATCCCTCTGTTGATCCTCAACCATCTCTAAGATGGGGCCACGGGAGGAATGAGGGAATCAGGGAACCTGGGAACCTGGGCTGGGATGGTTAATCTGGAAAGGCCTGCCGGAAGAGATCCGTCTTGACTGCTTTTTTAAAGCTGTCTAATGATGTTATCTGACGGATCTCATCCGGCAGGTCGTTCCAGAGTTTGGGGGCGACAGCAGAGAATGCCCTCTGGGAGGTCGCCGCAAGCCTAGATTTTAGAGGCTGCAGTAAGTTCCTCCCAGAGGACCGGAGAGCGCGGGGAGGATTGTACGGGAGGAGGCGGTCTCTAAGATACTTTGGACCCAAGCCATTTAGGGCTTTAAAGGTGATAACCTTTTCTTTGCAGTATGAAATTATTTTACACATTTTGTAACCTGGACTATTGTTATGCGAACTTTGAAAAAATTATTTTGTGTGCAACGTTTTGCACAACATACAACATTTTCCTGTGCATTAAAAAGCAATATCAAGCCAGCAATGATCTTTCAGTTCTTGTGGAGGTGAAAAAAAAATGTTGCAATGAGAAAATTTAAGAATATTTTTAATATCCCTAGTCTGCTGTAGTCCGGCATGAAAACTGGATTTAGACCAAATTATTCTTGGGATTTCAACCATAAAGATAAATAAGATATTACTATGTAGCATATATATTCATATATTTACTTTAATTCAGAGGTAGGAGGTGAAAGGAAAATCCACAATCTTTCCTATTTCCACTTCACTCCTGGCAGAGATTAGCCCCACATGTGCCCATTAGGTTTAGGATGAAAGCTCCCATTGGTGCAACTGACATTTTCCTCCCAACAGTTGTGCAGGGTAAGGGGAATCTTCATGGCAAAAATGGCAGGGAGAAAATAAAGCTTATTTTCTTGCACTCTACAATCTTGATCTGACCTGTGAATGCATTTAATATGACATCTAGTTTGACCTTTAAGAGTTCATGGTAAGAGAACCCAGTCAGCCATGTGAAGCTGTAGGTGAAGCGGTACTGTTGCTGTCTTGGCCACTGTTCTCTTGAAGCCTTAGAGGGTTACAGTTGCACAATTACAGCTGGCCACCCATTTCCATGGATTCTGCATCCACAGATCCAACCATATATAGCTTGATTTTTTAAAATTCTACAAAACAAACATTGATTTTGTCATTTTATATAAAGTACTTAATTTTACTATGCCATTGTATACAGTGGGACAAGTATCCACAGATTTTGTATTCATAGGGGTTCCTGGAACCAAACCCTAGCACAGCCTTTCTCAAATAGTGGGGCGGGCCCCTCAGGGGGGGCGCGAGGCTCCGTAAAGGGGGGCGCGAGGCTCTGTTATGCAGAGGTGTACTTATAACAATTTTATAGACAAATGATACTATTTACAGTCGCGCGGGGGGCGCGAAATGTTTTCTTCTTCCTAGGGGCGGGCATGACAGAAAATAATTGAGAAGCACTGCCCTAGCAGATACCAAGGGCCTACTGTAGACAAATGTCAGAAAAATGTTGAATTTTCAACAACCCCCAGATTCCCTCAGACACAGTCATACAGTGGGTCCTTAGTATCTGCTGGGTTCCAGGTCCCCCATGGATACAAAAATCTATGGTTGTGCAAGTCCTATTAAAAACAATGGCAGAGTAAAATGGTGCCCCTTTTATAAAAGGGCAAAATCAAGGTGTTTTTTTTTAAATTCGTGTTTTTTAAAAATACATTTTTTCAAGCTGTTGATGGTTGAATCCATGGATAAGGAATGGATATGGAAGACTGACTGTACTGTAACCTTGCTGGCTCAGGGATTCTGGGAGTTGTATTCCAAATGGCTAACTTTCCCTTGCTCTAGCATTTTCTAAATTAGGTGGCAATATAGTGCATGAGATACGTAGAAGCAGGATTACATGTTGAAGGTCTGTGTCCGGGTAATATGGCTCAGTTGGTAATAGTTACTCTTCCCTTCCTCACCATCCCTTAATGAATAGGTGAAGCAGATAGGCATCTACTGAGTACTGAGGAAATTATCCTGTGGAAAGTGCTTCTATCTCTAGGCCTACCCCAGAGTGGTGAAGAACAGCTGATCTATTCAGTACACAACTTAAAAGTCCCTCACATTTGGGACTGGCTAAGAAGATAATTCATGACTTGTGTCAGTCACCCAAGACCCCTTACTGCAGCTGGAGTGGAAGCCATCACCTCTTTTTTCTTTTCTTTTTGGAAACACAATATACAAAGAACAAAATATCAGCTAACAGAATGGGAAAGAAATGTTCAGCAGTAAATGAAACACTGCTGAACACAGAGATTCCTCAATTTTTGGAAAGATTCTCTTATACTGGTACAATAACTGAATATACCCATGAAACAGTAACACTAAATGAAAGAAGATGGCACAGTGTTTAGCTGAGACACTCACTACCAAGGATATGGCGAAACACTGAATGAAGACAATTAGATTTTCTCAATGCCACATAATTAACAGAAAGTTTCCCTGTCACAGCTTGCAGACCAGTTTACTAAGGGCCATTGACTGAATCACATGGGACCTTTGCTGTATGTAATGAAACAATCAATACAGAAGTGTGTTTGTAGGCAAACATATGACGTTTAATTAACAGCCACAAGCCTAAATCAGACTTCCAGCACACAAAGTTCTCTTCTGAGGGCAAGCTAGATTTTTCAGACATTTTAAGATTTATCTCTAGTTTACACATTGCATAGAAGTAAAACTTTTGAATACTGGAAACTAAGTATGGATCTAGGTAATTAGTTGCAGGATTTTAATAACTGCCCTTCCTCAATGATTCCAGGGCTGTTTATGACATGAATTCAATGAAATGCCACAAATAAACAATCAAAATATCAATCAAATATTAAAAGAGTAGTAAATCTGCAAGGGGAGAGTGTTTTGTGTGATGTTGGCCATGACAAATTCCATGGTACAATTTCAAGCATTCACAGATCAAATGCAGCCATGAATTATCGTCTAACACATTTCATTGTTCCCATGGAAACGTGTGTCTGTGTGGGGGGTGACTACATATTATGCTCTTTATGGGAGCACAGACAGGAAAAATACTAATGTTAAAGTCCAATTGTGTTTCCAAAGTTGTCTAACTGTAGTCATATTTTTTCAGATGATTTATTATATATTAATAAGAGAGTAAAAAATGGCAGATTGTCACTCTGGAGTCACCTAACCCAGCAGGTTTCTTCTAGATGCAGTCAAGTGTCTTAGATGGTCCATGAGAAGAGCATGTTCTTCCCAAAAGACTGCAGACAGATGCAAGTCAGTGGTGAGAAACCCACAGCTATGGAAGAATGTGATTTATAGCTGGGTGGTTACTTTAGCTTGTTGCACTGTATTTATAGTACTGTCATATTTCTTAAGAATCAAGAGATTTCAAATGTTCTATTTGCTCATGATTTGCCTGCAGAACAAAATCCATTGTTTGAGAAATATGAAAAAAGTCCTTTAAAAATAAATGTATTCACAATGCAATTGCAGTTGCAATTTTGTACCATTGTATACTCCCTTTCAGTGTGAGCTCAAAATAAGGTTGATTCTCAGATGTAAACTACTGTCTGATTATAAATTCAGGGAGCCTTAAGAAGCAAATGATGTAAAAGACATTTTCAAAAATGTGACTGGAGTTCCTCAGCTTTTTGCAAATGATGTTCTTTCATTAGTTATTCGAACCATGAACTCTGCTTTCACTGACAAAGGATTTTTTCTGCATTGAGATAAGAATCTGATAATGCCAATTGAATAGAATCAAAAGATTTGCTACAGAATATTTACAGCCTGTTTAATAAGAATGTATATGTCTCTAGAAGCTCTCATCCTAACATTAAAATATATGTGCTTATCTAGTATATACTTTTTAAAATACATTCATTTTTTTAAAAAAGTATCCTCCCATCCTTATTATTCTGAAACATAAAATAAATTCTGTTTTAAGTGAGAACTATGCCTGTCAAACTGTAGTGTGTGATACTATTTCTCCTCCTTATTTACAAAAGAGGGAGGGAAATGAATTTTAAAGCATCACCACATATACTTCCATGATTACAGTTTCAGTAGGGAAGTCCCTTAGCAGAACAGGGTTAGCGGTTTCAAATAGATGCAGTTAACCACTTTTCCATAGGGAGCTTTTAGGCATGAAATTAACAGATCAAAGTACAGACACTGGAGAAGACATTTTTAACCCTTAAGATATGTTCCGTGAATCCATTTGTCTCTATTTTCTATTTACTGTTTCTTTTATTCAGATAACTGTAAAGGCTTTGACAAATTCTGTTATGACTTTTCCCATCCAGCTGTATTTCTGAAGGCCAAGAACATCCTCTAATAGTCATTCCATAATCATTGATCTGTCTTCACCCTTTTGCTTGCATCTGTTTCCATGATGCTCTGAGAGAAAGGCACTAATTTACAAAAGTCATCAATATGTTCTTAGCAATAAAAGTAGTAAAACGTACCAGCAAATCCCCTGCCATTTTTTCTTGAATTTGATAACAAGAAATAGTAATTTTCTACCATAGTAAATAAAGTAAATAGTAAATTGTCCACCATTTTTCTCAGTTTTAATAGAAATTTCCATAGTTGTGAGAACATGCTTTATACATATGATGCAGTTGTGCAGATCTGTAATAGCTGCTGCTATGTTGCCTTGGCTTCTTTAAGAAACAGAACCATAGGATTTGTAGAGTGTGTCCTTTTGGTCAACTATTCAGTTCTTCTGTCCTTGTCACAAAAAGAAAGGATCCTACTTTTGTACAAATACATTCTGCACAAATTGTGGGAAATCTGATGGATTAAAAATCTTGTCTCATGTTGGAGATGGGAGATCTCACAGGGGCTTGTGATTTGTCAGTAACTATGATAATATGGCCTGTCTTGATAAGGATGAGACAAATAATTAGGTTTTTCGACATCCTTAATTAAAAAGGCTGCTCATTTTCTATAATTTTATCTACATTATTTAAAATATAATTAAATGAGTATTTTATCTTATAAGCTTCCACACAGTTCACAGTCCCCAGCAGACAGGATAGATTGTTCCAGTCTTCCAGATGGGACTTCCCAAAGGCTTAGCAAACTGCTGTAATCTTCCAGCTCCTTATAGGCTAAAGGACTAGAGCTTACAGGTGAACTACATGCTTTGTATGAAGAATACCCCAGTTTTAACTTCTTCTTGTGTTTTCTGTTAGAAAAAAAGTATGAGGTAGAACACATATGGGCAAGTTCCAGGGTCCTGTGAGTTGTACTTACATCCCACTGCCTAGACACCAGCAGGGCACACAATACCTCCTCATGCTTCCCGTACCTCTTCATCCCTCTTAACACTCCTCCAAAATTTTATGGGTATCCAAATGACCCAAAATAGCCAATATCACTATCAAGGAGAGACAGTACTGCATTCCTCTCTGTCACACTCAATCTGTTTGAGGGCTGAAAGGAACATTTTCAAGAATGATATGACTGGAAGATCATGTCTAGTTTTGGAAAAAAGCCACCATTATCTCCAGTCTCAAACAGGGGCCTTGAAAATATGACAAAATGTCAGTTGGTGTCCTAGACAGCACTACTGCTCCAAGGACAGCTCAAACAGCTGTGACAGCCAGGAGTGCTTACTATCAGCTTCGGCTGTTATGTCAGCTGCATCCCTACCTAGAGCTGGAGAATCTAAAGATGATAGTGCAGCTTCTGGTAACCTCAAGGCTGGACTTTTGCAAAGTGGTGTACATTGGGCTACCTCTGTACCAAGTTTGGAAACTTCAGTAAGTTCAAAACATGGCAGCCAGACTGATTACTGCAACATCCAGGAGTGCTCATATCATACCAATATTAAAATCACTCCACTGGCTGCCAGTTAGTTTCTGGGCAAGGCACAAAGTGTTGGTCCACAGTCTAGGGTTGGCTGAAGAAAAAGTCCTCTGGCTGACAATTACCTTTAAAGTCCTACATGGTTTGGGTCCAGGTTATCTACAGGATCACCTTGTCCCATATATTTCACCCTGTACACTCAGGTCCTCTAGAGGATGTTTATTCCAGTCAGCCAGGACTTGGTTGGTAACTGTCAGCCAGAAGACTTTTTCTTCAGCTGCCCCTAGATTGTGGAAAGACGTGCTAGAAAAAAATCATCAGCTGACTACACTGTCTGAATTTAAAATAGCACTGAACACCAGTCTCTTCTGGCAGGTTTATCCAGATAATTTTAAATTGTGTACTAAGATGTTGAATTTTAAAGGTAGAGTGTTTTATTTTATTTATTTATGTCCAGGATTTATATCCCGCCTTTCTCCCACAATAAGAATGAAGGCAGGTTACAATATATTAAAAAGACAATGCTAAAACATTGATTACAAAAGTTAAAAAATAAATTAAATACTACTAGTATTAAAACATACTGTATATACTTGACTATAAGTCGACCTCATATATAAATCGAGGGCAAATTTTTGGGCCAGAATTATGGATTTTGAAATGACCTGTTGATAAGTTGAGAGTAAAATTTAGGCAAATGTAATGAAGGAAGTAAAGGACAAAGTAAAGGAAAAAAATGCCAAAGAACTTACCAAATCCCTGCAGGCATAACTATTTGTGTTCATACTAATGGCAAGATGGCTCAGAGAGTGTGTAATATGCATTAAAATATAGTACTTACATTGACCCATGTATAAGTCAACTCAAGTTTTTTGGGTCAATTTTTTCACCTAAATTTCTAGACTTATACATAAGTATATACAGTAGGTTACTAAGAGGCAGCATGGCACCAGTGATTTGAGTATTGGGCTAGGACTTAGGAGTTTTGTTGTTATTGTTGTTCTGTGCCTTCAAGTCATTTCCAATGTATGGTGACCATATAACAGGGTTTTCTGGGCAAGATTTGTTCAGAGGAGGTTTGGCATGACCTCACCCTGAGGCTGAGACCCTGGTCTCCAGAGCCACTTGTTCAGGATCACCCAGTGGGTTTCATGGCCAAAGTGGGAATTGAACCCTGGTCTCCAAAATCTATAGAATCAAAGAATCCTAGAGCTGGAAGAGACCCCAAGAGCCATCCAGTCTAACGCCCTGCCATGCAGGAACTCACAATCAAAGCATCCTGACAGATGGCCAACACTCAAACCACTGTGCCATGCTGGCTCTCATGGCTCTGAACACTAGGGTTCAATTCCCAGTTGGCCATTAAACCCACTGGGTGACTTTGGGCAAGTCACATTGTCTCAACCTCAGAGGAAGGCAAAGGCAAACCTCTTCTGAATAAATATTGTCATGATAGGTTTGCCATAAATCAGAAACTATTTGAAGGCACACAACAACAACAACAACAACAACAACAACAACAACAACAACACACTGCTGATTTAAACCTGTATGCCCATTTGTCCACATGTGTGGGATTTGCGTGCCTTTTCCCTTTTTTCAGTCTGGTCTTTCAAAAACCATTGCGAGTTCTTCCAAAGTGTTTGTGTGCCTGTGTGCATGCACACACACGTGCACGCGCGCACACACACACACACACATTTCTATGAAGCCAGTTTGTCCGCACCTATGCCAATATGTCCACACTTGTGGAATCAGCATGCCTTTTCACTTTTTTTTTAATTTGGTCTTTCCAAAACCACTGAGATTTTATTCCAAAGTGTGTGTGTGTGTGTGTGTGTGTGTGTGTGTGTGTGTGTGTGTATTTCTGTGACGCCAGTCTGTCCACTAATAGAGCAATAGTCACTTTCCCATCAAATATCTCACAATGGGCAGCAACACTTTTCCCTCCACTGGCTCAAGGTTTCCAGGAACTACTTTTTTGTGCCATTGTGATGCGTACATTGAAGGTGAAAGGATCGCAGCTCTCTCTTCCCAATGCCCTTCTCTTCTCAGAACTGAAGGGAGAGTCAGACTGAGCGATAGAGCAACTGCCGCCTAAAGGAAACTTAAAACTGCTTTTCAAAGAAGAAAATAGAAACAGCTAGAATGCTTCTGAAAGCTGTAGCTAACTACTTCCTAAAGTTAAATAAGGGATTCTCTGCTGATAAATTTTTAATCAGTTGTTATTTTTGAATAACGGCTGGTACACATTGGCTCTTATCAAGAGTTAGGAGGGCAATGAAAAGAAAGGACAGAAAATTGAACAACGGAAGTGAATTTGGGCTAAATTCAATGGCTTGTCCCAACCAGAGTGAATCAATGGGATTTGAACAAGTGGTTTGGTTTCCCAAGCATCTGTTGATTTCTGCTGTGGTTAGTATTTATTACAGTTTGGATTAACAAGTGGTTTAAGGCTTTTATTGCAGAAGGATGGCAGGCAGGCAGGCAGGCAGGAAGGAAGGGCAAATGGATGGGAGACAATACTTTGGTTATTTAAATCCCCAAATGAAAATTTGATTTCTGCTGTGGTTAGTATTATTATGTAGGACACTTAGGATTAACAAGTGGCTTAATGCTGTAATTGTGGAAGAAGGAAGGAAAGAAGGAAGGAAGGAAGGAAGGAAGGAAGGAAGGAAGGAAGCAACTCACAATATATCCTAAATATCGGCTCTCTCTTCTCCCTACTTGACACTTTGAACTTTGACAGTCATTCCACTCTCTTTCAGTTTCTCCATTACCTTAGCGAGCTGTGTATGTGTTCCCCCCCAGAGTTCCTGAAGATACCGATATCATCGATGTCGGCTACCACACAATGTTTACCCCAGCTAAATTTTGTTGTCCACCATCTTTGGAAGGTGGCGGTTGCTTTCTTAATCCCAATGGCAACACTGTTAACTTCATATAATCCCCTAGTGTAATAAAGGCCCGTTTTTAAACTGGTCTTTAGGGCCCATAGGCATTGCCAATATCCCTTAAGTTCAAATCCAGGGTGGTGATATACTGAGGCCCATCCCATCTTTTCACTTAGACCCTCGGATCTGGGCATAGGATAGGTGTCAGTTTGGGTGACTTTGTTTAACCGTCTATACATCTTACACACAACCGAATACATATGGTTCGGGTTTATCCACCAAACCCTAACCGGAGATGCCCACGGACTCTGTGATGGTACTGTACTCCCATCATTAACCCTTTTATCCCTTTCATCACTTATGTTATCTGGCTAAAGGTCCCGTAACAATGGTACAGGGGAACCGTCGGCAATCGGTGTTGCTTCTCCTGTGTGGCTATGCTGGCCTATCCCATTTATTCTCCCGGCCATATCTGGAAAAAAGATGATCTTAAAATCGTTATCACCTGCATTACTCCTTTCGTTGTTGGGGAGTGAGACGATGGTCAAGAGCTCATCGCTTGTATCTTTTCTTTTTCCCCATTCTCCTGTCTCCAACTGGGAAGGTCAACTCCCCATCATTCTCAGTCTCTTTAAACGCGTATCTTAACTAGATTTCTCTCCTGTGATAGGGCTTAATATCTTAATGTGTACACACTTACCCCCATCTCCTTTTCCCCACGTCCACTCTATAATTTATGTCATTGAGTTCTCTGTCACTTAAATGGACCCCCGGACCCGGCATATTGTAGTTTATTTCCTGTGTTGTCCGCACGAAGTAAAAACTTCATCTCCCGGCAGGAACTTTCTGACTCGAGCCTTTTTATCCATACCACTGACCTTCTGTCGACCCTTGAGCCGTCTTTAAGTTTTCCCCAGCACTCGTAAGGCTTGATTTAGGGACGTCATCAAGTTTTGGATATCGATACCACACTTCTGGCTCCGTTTTGAACTGTTAATTTTCACCATTGTGTCTAAGACCTGTATTTTCCCCACTCTGCCCTCTACCCTACTGCCACTCCGTGGGCCGGCCGTGAGGCGGGTTGGCCAGGCAGGTCCAGCTCCATCAGGGCCAGCCTAAAGCGAAGGAGCCTCCGCCCTCACTAACGCCATCTGCCGGCCTGAGAGTGAATTCACCAGGCAGGTCCAGCTCCATCAGGGCCCGCCTGAAGAAGGCGCCTCCGCCCTCCTAACTGCCATCTGCCGGCATGATGGATGGAATTCACCATGGCAGGTCCAGCTCCATCCGGGCCCGCCTGAATGAAGAGGACTCCGCCCTCCCTACTGCCTCGCCGGGCCTGAGAGGGAATTCCACCATGCAGGGCCAGCTCCATCCCGGGCCAGCCTGAAGGAAGGAGACTCCGCCCTCCCTAACTGCCTCTGCCGGCTCTGAGAAGGGGGAATTCACCAGGCAGTCCCAGCTCCACAGGGCCAGCCTGAAGACGGAGGACTCCGCCCTCCCTAAACTGCCAATCTGCCGGCCTGAGAGGGAATTCACCAGGGAAGGTCCAGCTCCATCAGGGCCAGCCTGAAGGGAAGGAGACTCCGCCCTCCTAACTGCAATCTGCCGGCTGAAGAGGGGACTCACAGGCAGGTCCAGCTCCATCAGGGCAGCCTGCAGGAAGGAGACTCCGCCCTCCCTTCTGCCATCGCTGCCTGAGAGGAATTCCACGGCAGGGCCAGCTCCATCCGGGCCAGCCTGAAGGAGGAGATCCGCCCTCCCTCAACTGCCATCTGCCGGCCTGAGAGCCGAATTCACCAGCCGGTCAGCTCCATCAGCGCCAGCCTCGACTAGCAAGCCGCCAGACTCGCCCTCCCTAATGCCATTCTGCCGGCCTGAGATGGAATTCACCAGGGCAGGTCCAGCTCCACAGGGTCCAGCCTGAAGGAAGGAGGACTCCGCCCTCCTAACTGCCCATCTTGCCGGCCTGAGAGGGAATTCACCAGGGCCGTCCAGCTCCATCAGGGCCAGCCTGAAGGAAGGAGACGGCGCCCCCTAACTGCAGCTGCCGGCTGAGAGGGACATTCACCAGGCGGTCCAGCTCCATAGGCCAGCCTGAAAGGAAGGCGACTCCACCCTCCAAACTGCCCACCCCGCCTGAGCCGGGCGTTCACCAGTCAGGTCCCGCTCCATCAGGACTAGCCCCGCCCCCCCTGAATAAGCGTAAGCTGCCCCTCCCTCCAACTCATCTGCCTTGGTCCAGCCTTCAGCGGGAGGAAGAAAAGAAACCACTGTGCCTCCTCCCCTTTCCCTCCACCATTCCCATCTCCTTTTAGAATCATAGAATCACTAAGAATCATAGAGTTGGACGAGGACCACTAGGGCATCCAGTCCACACCCCCTGCCATGCGGAAATCCAAATCACAGCCTCCCTGGAACGATGGCCATCCAGCCTCTGTTTCAAGACCTCAAGGAAAGGAGACTCTATCAACCCTCCGAGGGAAGTGGCATTCCATTGTGAACCGCCCTAACCTGTAGAAGTTCCTCCTACTGTTAGGTGGAATTCTCTTTTCCCTGCAGTTTGCATCCATTTCGTTCCGTGTCGTTCTTTGGAGCCGACAGAAAACACGCTTGCTCCTCTCTTCAATATGACCTCCCTTAAATATTTAACAGGGCGAACCATATCACCTTCGTTAATTCTTTCTTCCAGGCTACACAATCCCCAGCTCCCAAGTTGCCATTCCTCATATGGCCTGGTTTCCCAGACCCTTTCACCCTTTTTGTATCGCCCTCCTTTTGGACACGTTTCCATTTTCCTCCATGTCCTTCTGAATCTGTGGCGCCCAGAACTGGACACCAGATCTTCAGGTGGGGCCTGACCAAGCAGAATCCAGTGGCAACCTATTACTCTTCTATTGATCTAGACACTATACTTCTATTGATCCAGCCCAAATAGCATTGGCCTTTTTAGCTGCCGACTTCACACTGTTCCCCACTCATGTTCAACTCGTGGTCTACTTGGGACTCCTAGATCGCTTTCAAACGTATTTCATTCAAGCCATAGTGTCACCCATCACGGTAATAATCTGTGCATTTTACATTTTCCCGCCCTAAGATGCAATACCTTAAATTCCTCTGTGCTTGAATTTATCTTGTTCGCTTTGGCCCAGCTTTTCTAGTCTATTCAGAGTCATTTTGAATCTTTGATCCTGTCCTCTTGATTGTATTAGCTATTCCTCCTTAAATTTGGTACTCCATCTGCAAATTTGATAAGTAGCTTCCCCTTCTGTCATTCCAGGTTCTATTGATAAAGATGTTGAATAGCACTGTGCCATGCCAGCGCCTTGAGGAACCCACTTGGGTCATTTTTCTCCCGGATTAAAAGGAGTCCCGCCTTGATCACCCTTTGTGTTCGGCGGTTTAACCATTACAGCTCCATTTAACAGTTCCTTTGTCTAGCACCACATTTTACAGCTTGTTTGAAGAAGTCATGGGGAACTTTGTCAACTGCCTTCCTGAAATTTCCAAGATATTATATATCCCCAGCCCTTCCTTCATCTACCCGCTGGTAATTTTATCAAAGAAAGCATATCAGGTTTGTTGGCATAGACTTGTTTCTCTGCAACCCATGTGACTTTTTGTGATTATACATTGCCTTCCTAGATGTCCCCGACTCTCGTTAATGATCTGCTCCAGCAATCTTTCCTATTACTGATGTCAGATAACTGGACGCTACTTATTGGCGATCCTCTTTTTTTCCCCTTTTTGAAGACTGGGGACTTTTGCCTCCGCCAGTTCGATGCTGGGCATTCCTCTCCTGTTTCCAGGCAGTTTTTCAACCAGATTATTGCCATGCCTCCGATATTACATTTGCCAGTTCTTTTACATACCCTTGGATGGAATTCATCTGGTCCCCCGGGAGACTTAACTTCATTTTAGATAATAAGGTGTTCCTCTACTATATCTTTACTATTCTTACTGAAATGCCCTTTCCTGTCCTCTGCTCCATTATCCTCAGGTTGAGCACCTTTGCCCTTTCTGAGGACGAACTGAGGGGCACAAGAATGTGTTGAGTAATTCTGCCTTTTCTCTGTCTGTTAGCATTTTGCCATTTCTTCTCCACACAGTGCCTACCATTTTCCTTCTTCTTCCTTTTGCTGCGGGTCACTATCCAAAAACGCCTTTTTATTGTTCTTCAACCTCTCTAGCCCAGCCTGAGTCATTCTGTGCTTTGCTCTTCTGACTTTACCCCTACACATGCTGCTATGTTCTTTGAATTCCTTTTTGTGATTTCCCCTTTTGTCCTGTTCTTTTTCCATTTCTGGACATGTTTTCCTCCGTTTCAAACTTAGCTGCGGTTGAAAGTTCCTTATCATTGCCATCCTGGTTTCTTGGCCACCCGTCCCGTTTTTTCTTTCTCACTGGAACTGTTTGACCCTTGGTGCCTTCGTTCAGTATCTCCTTTTTGGAAAGTTCCCCACTCCGTCCTGAACTCCTTTATGCTTTAGTATTTCTGACCATTTTTTGGGAATTGGGCCCTCACTACTTCTCTCCTAGTTTACTGAAATCCCGCTCCTCCTCCACTCCTAAGTCTATGGATGCTTGGTCTGTACTATGGCTGGCCTGGCTTGCTCCTTTCCCACTGTCTTACAAACTGCCCGGAGAAGCATGGTTTCACTTTCCACCTAATGACTCCCCCACCTTGCCACCCCATTAACCAAGTCAATGCTCCTTGTTGTGTTAGGATCAGGGATCTAAACGTAGCTGACCCCTTGTTGCCTCTTCGTCGTCCACCTTTTTGGACCATGAAATTTGTCTTCCCAGGCAAGTGAGGAATTGTGCTAGGCCTTTGAGATTTTGCTGCGTTTGACTTCCAACACATATGCGGGATAGTTGACGTCGCGCCCTCACTACTACATGCTGGCTCTGTCTTCTCTGACTGTGTCGTCATCTTTTCTAGAACGGATCATCATCCAATTCGCCTCAGTCTACTGTGGGGGTCTGTAGTCGACTCCCACCGTACATCCTTGTTGTTTCCCTCCCCTTTTAATTTGTTGACCCAGATGCTGCTCCACCTCGGGCTTTCCATGATTTGATGTCCTGGGATCTCTCTCACTGGTGTCAAATATCTCCTCTGACATATGAGTGCTATTCCTCCTCCTGTTCTTGTTGGCCCTATTGTCTGCTGTTAAAGGTTGACCCCCCTCTATTGTGCCGGCCACATTCCAATCATTGAGACTCATCCCACCGGTTTCAGTGATGGCCTGATTCTATCATATTTGCCTTGTTGTACTCGGAGTTCGATGTTCATCTTTCTTACGTTCCCATGCTCTGTGCATTAGTGTAGAACATCGCCAGACCATAGTTTTCCCTTTTTACTTCGTGCGCTGTGCAGTTTTTTTGCCTCCCCACTGGTTTGGGTTCCTTCCACTTTTTTCTTGTTTCCTGCTATGTCCGTTTGACTATTTTCCGCCATCCCTCCGTTCGCCTGTCCTTAATATTGTCTCCCTTCCCCCTCGGAACTCCGTTTGAAAGCCCTCCTGATCCCAGTTTCTTGAGACTGTTGGCAAAACATTGTCTTCCAACTGCCTGTGGATGCACCCGTCTGTTGGCAAGAAGTCCTCCCTCGTGGAACCGCGGACCGCCCATGATCGAAAATCCATCCTTCTCGGCGGCACCATGCTGCGAAGCCAGTTGTTCACGATCCCCGCTTGATTTTCCTCTCTCCTTCCTGGACCCATGTGCCCTTCAACTGGCAGACGAGACGAGATGACAACCTGGTACATCCATTGCCTTTCAGCTTTCCTACCAGCGCCTCGTAATCCTTTTGATGTTCTGACAGGCTGTTTCTTGCCGTATCATTGAGGTTCCCACTGGTGGACCAAAACGGGAGGGGTATTTGTCAGTATGCTTGACCAGTCTTGTCCGCCTCTCTGTCACATCACGGATCTTTGCACCTGGACAAGACAACACCCGTCTCGAGACATGGCTTGTTGCCCAGCCTACCTGATCACTGGCTTCTGTCTGTACCCTCTAGCAAGGAGTCCCCCTCACTCGGACCGCACACGCCTCCTCTGAGGCTTACAGCGACTGTTCCCTCGGGTGGACTGCTCAGGCTCCCCTGCTCTGCTCCCTGAAGTCCTGTCCATGGCCTTGCTCTTCTTCATCCTCCTTCGATACGGGCAAAAGCTTCGAATCGATTCTCTAGCTGGCAAGCTCCCCGAGACTTATTCCGTCTGGCTTACTTCTCCCTTTGTGACATTCCTCCAGCTGTCTGCCCTCCTGTGTATGGCAAGTTGACCTCTCTCACCCTCCCTTTTGCCCATCTTCCTCTGCATGTTACGCATCCAAGATGGTTAGTTCTATTGTGTCCAGGAAATCCTCTTGTTCCCTAATTCTGAAGTGGTAGGCTCTCTTGACTCCAGCTGGCTGCACTTTCTCCTCCCGGTGCTACCAACTGTGCACTTGGTGCATGTGAGTCTCGCGACTTCTGTGGGCCAGAGAAGAGAAACATCCCCCAAGAGTTGCAGGTGACTTACAGCAGATCCCTCGTGTGTCCATACTGCGCAAGTCCTTTAGTATGAGCGTATAACGCAGTCCATCTACTGGTAATATTCGTCGTTAAAGCGAATGTCTGGCTGTCTATGCCTGACTACTTAAAGGCCAAGGTTCTCTTTTCAATGATCTGATTCCTAACCTGATGCCACTGTGGTTAGGTTGCTTGGAGTTAAAGGAAACACTAAACACTAAAATTTCTGGAGTTGGTATATAAAGCTAGTCTGGCTGCTCTGCGCCCCTTGTGACTCACAGATGTGCCTCACAGACAGCTCCTCCCTTCGAACTATGCGCACACGGTCTCAAGCCACACGGTCTGCAAAATGGCTGCCAAGCGCGTCCTCTCCTTGCTCCTCTGCTCTGGCCGGACTGCTGCTGAAGTGTTCTGAAGTTTGGTATATACTGAGCTAGTCTGGCTAGCTCCGCCCCTTGTGACTGCACAGATGTGACTCACCAGAATCTCCTCCCCTTCAGCAAGGAGCACCGGTCTCAAGCCCACGCCGGGTCTCAAAATGGCTTGCCAGCAGCTCCTCTCCTCCTTCTCCTCTGCCGCCCGACTTCTCTGCGAGGCTCTGGAAGTTGGTTCTCTAACTGCTAGTCTGCCTAGCTGCCGCCCCCTTGTGCTCACAGATGTGACTCACAGAAGCGTCCCTCCCCTTCCGGCAAGGAGCCACGGTCCTCAAGCCGCCTCCTGGCGCAAAATGGCTATGCGCCAAATGGCTGTTTTCGTGGGTCTTTTCGATTGTAAGCCTGAGGTGCAGGGCACTGGGTCTGATTTCCCAAAAATGATATAATTGTGGAACCGCCTTTGAGCGCCCTTAGGGCTGAAGGGCGGGATCTATAAATACCTAACTATAAAAAAATAAGGTCTGAAGGTCCTTTTCTCTTACGTGCCAACACATTGAGCGCTTCGATGGACTGAATCCTAAGCGTTTCTTCTTGTGCGGCCTTTACTCTAGCAACTCATACATGTTGTCACCTCGTGCACGCGCCTCCATAGTCCTTGTGGGGTTTTCTGCTGCTATATTGCTTTTAATCATGCTTTTTGAGAGACCCAGTTGGCCCATCTTATCTAGTCTTCATCTCCATTCCCCTACCTCTTCAGTCTCGCCTGTTAGTTTCCAGGCACGATATGTTAACATGTGCCTGGTCATGACCTATGAATCGCCCTTCATGCCCGCTTGCTTCCCAGCACTATTAGGACGTGAACTGTAGGCTTCCACCCTGAACCTCAGGCCGCCCTACGATCTGCAGGAGCATCGGCTCCTCTCATGTCCCATGCGATATCAGAGGCTCCGCCGCCTGGGGCAGGACACAAGCAGAGAGCCCTTCTCGGTGGGCTGCCTCCCATCCGGTCTGCCGGAATAATGCCCTTCCCATGCGGAGGCTGAGGCGCTGCACCCCCTTCTCTTTCACACCGGCCACGAAAAGCAGTTTGTTTATGCTGCGCAGGCTCTTATGTACCTAGCGCATAGCGCAGCCGGTAGTTTTAGGGCCGCAGCTGGATTTTAGGTCCTGGTTTTGACGCTGTGTATTATTTTTAAGCTGCATTTTATATTTTATGATGTGCTATATCTCTTTTTTGTAATTTTTTATTATCATAGCACATCTTTATCTTGTTGCCGTTTCTTTATAACATTGTTTAAGGTTTTATCTTTCGTTGATGGGCTCGCATCTTTTGGCGTCCTCCGTCTGGCGGAGAAGGCCCCCGGGATGTAAATGTGAATGAATAACTGAAAATACTGCCGGGGACAAGAGACATAAAATCTCCAAGTGTGTTGGGTCTTGCCCGCAAGCTACTTGGCTGAACGAGCCCTTCTTTTACAATGAACAAGCACACCATGGATGCCCAGCGACAGGAAAAGGGATTCCACCTTCAGCATTTAGCCCAGATATTAATTAAAAAGTAGGTATATTCACCAACAGTGTGAAAAAATACAATATGCGAAGTGACCATCAGCAGCAGCATCATAATTATAATTGAGCCCACGTTTTAAACAGAAGCTGGGATGAAATTTGTAGGGACTGATTTGATTTAGCATTTCTTATTTTCCCAACTCTTCTTTTCCCTCCTCATTTTGTATTACCTCCTTTCTTGTTAGATTTCTATATATTTTCTCTTTTGTTATCTCTTTTTCTTATTCTACTGCCATTGCCCGCGGGCTTGAACTGCGATGCCTTGCGGCTTTCAACTCTATGATTTCTTATTGTCAGACAGCCAGTTGCTTATAAATGCATGCCCATAGAGACCCGCTATCCATTCTTATTCAAATACCAATTTATTTCCTACTTTCACTGTTGACGTCACTGTTGTCTCACCTTATCTCCCTCCCATTCGCCAATCTAGTCTATGACAGAACCCATACATGAGCAACATTTCGCACACAGCCCCATATCGTGTAAAGAGAGAATGACGCAAGACGGAACATGCCCAGCCCTTTCTTTGCAACACACATCGGACAGAACCTAATATATTCCTCTGCTGCAGATGTTTAGGAGATCCTAGCCCTCCTCAAATATCTATAACCTATTCTCCCAGAATCTTAAGGTAAGCCAACCAGCTACTTACGTTGATAAGGGCTTTCCCTCTTCTAGCAGCGAGAAATACTAAAATCATCCGAATACAAATATTTGTTACGTTGATTTCACCCTTGGCTGCCTCAACTTTACGCTCGAACAGACGTAGCCAACCATTCTCTATGAGATCCTATCAGAACTTCTATCGCTCCTTATACAGGGCACATCGAAATAAGTCAAATATGTATATATTTAAGCTAAATCACAGACATATGCTGCATACATATAAATTACATAACCGCATATACATATACCCTAAAATACATAGTTATTAAACCATTATTACACACATCTAAATCTAATATAAAGCATATTAAAAATGCAATGGATAAAATCAAACATATTTAACTGTTAAGCATAGTAATACTAGCACCTTCTAAACACTTCCATAAACACATAATAAAATAATAAATAACGCGATAAGAAAAATATAATATTAATATATTGCCCATTACATTCAACAGCTAGAATGTATCGTAATGCATAGCAATTAAATAAAATTAAAACTACATTGCAACATACATCAACAAAAACTCTTCATCACCCCTACAGCTTACACAATCATCCCACGTATCTGTACTCTCGTTGTATAAAATATAAATGAAATCTTAAGCCCTCTTGCTACTCCTACTAGTAATAGATATATTAACCACCGCAGAACTCAACAGACCTTAGTAACCACACTGGTAAATGTTTGGTAACCCAACACCCCCCCCAGCCCCAATAATGATCCAATCATTGATCCTTCTGCACTTAGAGTACCAGCCATTCGAACTGAACCCAAATGTGGATATACTGGCCCTTTTCACAGCAATACACACACACCCACATTACACATGTAAACAATCTCCCTGTTTTTGTGCAATTCTCTCAGGAAATGAAACCTGACAAAATATGAGAAATTTGTCCCTAAACCTTAACTCTTTCTGGATATTCACTTTTGCAAAATGAAAACAGTTGTGAGACATTGCAGAACCCCTTCCTAGCATCCTTACTCGCTTTTAAGATACATTATTGAGCTTGGTCTTGTCGGGATCTCTCCCTCCCACACTGTTGTTGATATTTTGTTGCCTATGAAAAACAGACCTTAGGGATCACCTGATCATCATCTGCATTTCTGACAACGGTTCGTGTGATTTCTTCATAGGAACTGCCTCGAATGTCAGAAAGAGAGACGCCCCCCAACAGACCTACACACTTCCTTTTTTATTCCTGGTGTGGACTGAGAGAAATAGACTCGCCTCACACGTTCTTGGGCTCCCTTGAAAAACATGAACCTCTTGTATCTGAGACACTGGGTCCTCCTCTCCTGAACTGTGAAAGCGCCTCAGACCCAGTGCTCCCCATTCCCTCCAGTAAGCCAAGGACCCTATCTGGCTGATCAGAGCGAAGGGCTTTGTTGCGGGTCACTCGTTCTAACATTCCAGCGCAAGCAGCGACCCATTCTCCGACAACCCCCCCCCCCCCCCCCCCCCCCCCCCCCCCCCCCCCCCCCCCCCCCCCCCCCCCCCCCCCCCCCCCCCCCCCCCCCCCCCCCCCCCCCCCCCTCAACAACACAAAAGCAATGCAGTAACGTGAGGTCACCCAGTGATCAAATGCAAAGGAATAAGTGATCAAAGCCAAAGGAGGAATGCTGGTTATTTCTCTTGAAAGTTTTTATTTTTGTATGCATGTGCTCCCCAAGAGCATGTGAAACAAAGCGCCCAAAGACATCAGGCCCTCTCTCACTTATTGCCAAAGAACATTTCTCCTCCTTCATTCCTCATT
>NC_056522.1:87148832-87151996 GCF_019175285.1 Sceloporus undulatus
GAAGGAAGGAAGGAAGGAAGGAAGGAAGGAAGGAAGGAAAATGTTCTTTGGCAATAGTAAGAGGAGGGCACTGATGTCTTTGGTCTCTTGTTTCACATGCCTCTTGGGATCACATGCATACAAGAAATCAAACTTTCAAGAGAAATAACCAGCAATTCTCCTTTGCATTTGATCACTTATTCACTTTGCATTTGATCACTGTGTGACCTCCGTTACTGCATTGCTTTTGTGTTGTTGTGTGTCGGGAGGAAGGGGTCTCTGCTTTCCTGGTTTTAGAACAGTTGACCCTCAAAACAAAGCCTTCTCTCCTTGATCAGCCAGATAGGGTCTTTGAGCTTACTGGGAGGGAATGGGGAGCACTGGGGTCTGGAGGCTGCTTTTCACAGTTCAGGAGGAGGAGACAGTGTCTCAGATACAAGAGGTTCATGTTTCAAGGGACCCAAGAACAGGTGAGCCATCTATTCTCTCATTCCACACCAGGAATAAAAAAGGGAATGTGTGTATTTCTGTTTGGGGGGCGTCTCTCCTTTTCTGACATTCTAGCAGTTCCTATGAAGAATCCACACAACCGTTTTCAGAAATTGCAGATGGATGATCAGGTGAGCCCTAATTTCTGTTTTTCAATAGCAACAAATATCAACAACAGTGTGTTAGGGAGAGATCCCTAACAAGACCAAGCTCAATAATGTATCTTAAAAGCAGTAAGGATGCTAGGAAGGAGGTTTCTGCAATGTCTCACAACTGTTTTCATTTTGCAAAAAGTGAATATCCCGAAAGAGTTAAGGTTTTATGGAGCAAATGTTCTCATTTTGTCAGGTTTTCTTTTCCTGAGAGAATGCACAAAAACCACGGAGATTTTTTTTCCAATGTGTAAATGTGGTGTGTGTGTATTTCTGTGAAGCCAGTATATCCACCAGTTTGGGTTCAATTCAATGGCTGGTCTCTACCAGAATGAATCAATGGGATTTGGATCAGTGGTTTGGTTTACCAAACATTTACCAGTGGTTTGGTTTACTAAGTGTCTGTTGATTTCTGCTGTGGTTAATATTATCTATTACAAGTAGGATTAGCAAGAGGCTTAAGATTTTATTTATATTTATACAACTGAGATCCAGATACGTGGGGATGATTGGTGTAAACTGTAGGGGTGATGAAGAGTTTTGTTGATTGATGTTCAATGTTATTTTTAATTTTTATTTTATTTCTTATTGCAATTACTATACATTCTACTGTTTGAAGGTCTCAATATTAATATTATTGTTTTTATCCGTTCATTTTATATATTTTTATAATGTGTTTATAAGTGTTTATAAGTTGCTGTATTTTTATTAACATTAATATTTTTATTTTTATCCATTCATTTTATATCTTTTATATAGATTTTTATAATGTGTTTATAAGTGTTTATAAGCTATTGTATTTTTAGGGTATTGTATACATATGTATTTATATTGTATTGCACATATGTTGTATTTTACTTAAATATTACATATGTTACTTTATTTCTATGTCCCTTGTAATACCTATAGAATTTCTATAGATTCTCATAGAATGTTCTATTCTGTTCTGAGGTATTTTGAGGCAGCCCAAGGGTTAATCAATTAACAAATATTGTATTCATATTTATATTTCTGCTGCTGCTAGAAAGAGGGGAAAGCCCTTTATCAAGTAGAGCTTGGTGGCTTACCCTTAAGTTCTGGAGAAAGGTTATAATATTTGAGGAGGGCTTAGATCTCCTTAAACATCTGGCACAAGAGAATTATATTAGTTCCTGGTCCGAGTGTGTTGCAAAGAAAGCTGCATTTCCTGGTCTTTCCTCATCTCTTCTTTCACATATGGGCTCGAATGTTGCTCCTAGGTCTGTCATACTAAGGCTAATGGAGATAGCTTTCTATGCATTGCATTTATAACAACTGGCTGTCTACATAGAATCATAGAGTTGGAAGAGACCGCAAGGGCCATCCAGTCCAACCCCCTGCCATGCAGGAAATCTAAAGCAAAGCATCCCCGACAGATGGCCATCCAGCTTCTGTTTAAAAACCGCTAAGGAAGGAGACTCCGCTACACTCCAAGGGAGTTTGTTTCACTGTTGAATAGCCCTTACTGTTAGGAAGTTCCTCCTAAAGCTGAGGTGGAATCTCTTTTCCTGTAGCTTGCATCCATGGTGTGCTTTGTTTCATTGTAAAAGAGGCTCTTTCACCAGTACTCTTGCAAGACCACACTTGCATTCTTATGTCTCTTGTTCCCCCAGTATTTTATTTTATTTCATTTCATTTACATCCCGCCTTTCTCCCCAGAAGGACCCATGCGGCTCAAAGATAAAACCTTTAAAAATGTTATAAAAACCAACAATTAAAATGTCTATATATAAAATTACAAAAAATATACACATTATAAAATATAAAATCACTTAAAATATACACAGGTTAAAAACAGACTAAAAATCCACCTGCCCCTTAAAACTACCCTGCTATGCCTTATGTACATAAAGCCTGCCAGCATAAAACTGTTTTTCCTTGGCGGTGAAAGCAAGGGGGTCAGCCTAGCCTCCCATGGAAGGGCATTATTCCAGAGGATGGGAGCAGCCACCGAGAAGGCTCTCTCTTGTGTCCTCCCCAGGCGAGCCTCTGATATCGATGGGACTGAGAGGAAGCCTTCTCCTGCAGATCGTAGGGCTCTTCTGGGTTCATGTGTGGAGATACAGTCTCTCAAATAGTCTGGAAGCAAGCCATGAAGGGCTTTATAGGTCATGACCAGCACTTTAACTTGTGCCTGGAAACGAACAGGTAGGGAATGGATTGGTAGATAAATGTAATGGGACACTGGTCAACATGATTAAAGCATATACCACAGAAAACCCACAAGACTGGGACCTCAAGTTACAACATTTATTATTTGCCTATAGTAAAGTCCCACAAGAAAGCTTAGGATTCAGTCCATTCGAGCTAATGTTTGGACGTAAGATAAAAGGACCTTTAGACCTTATTTTTTTTTATTTAGGTATTTATATCCCGCCCTTCAGCCCTAATGGCTCTCAAGGCGGCTTCCAATTATTATTTTTAATCAGACAGTTCCCTGCCCTCAGGCTTACAATCTAAAAGACACGAAACAGCCATTTTGGCAGCCATTTTGAGACCGTGTGCTTGAGACCGTGTGCTCCTTGC
>NC_056522.1:87152096-87152485 GCF_019175285.1 Sceloporus undulatus
GAAAGCTTAGGATTCAGTCCATTCGAGCTAATGTTTGGACGTAAGGTAAAAGGACCTTTAGACCTTATTATTTTTTATTTAGGTATTTATATCCCGCCCTTCAGCCCTAATGGCTCTCAGGGCGGCTTACAATATTATTTTTAATCAGACAGTTCCCTGCCCTCAGGCTTACAATCTAAAAGACACGAAACAAAAGGAGAAGGGAATGATGGAGGGAAAGGGGATGAGGTCCACTGGTTCTTCTCTCCCTCTAAGGCCTGGACCAAGGCAGATGGATTGGAGGGAGGGCTCTTCCTTCTTCCAGGCTAGTCCTGATGGAACTGGACTTGCCTAGCGAAACCTCTCTCAGGCCAGCAGATGGCAGTTGTGGAGGGCGGAGTCTCCTTCCT
>NC_056522.1:87152585-87157149 GCF_019175285.1 Sceloporus undulatus
CTCTAGAGCAGGTCAACAATCAGAGCAACTAGGCAAGTTCAATAGTATACCTTGGCCTGAAAGTACTGTAGATGTGAAAGTAAGATGTGTTCCCATAGATTCTCTGTCCTATAAAAATAGAAAAGCAAATTCATCAACTTGATCAGTGAGTTAGTCTTGAATTAGTTCTCAGTTTTGTTGCCAGAGATCTCAGCAGTCTCAGCAGTCTTCCTTCATACATGTAAATCATTATTACAGTTGTTGAGTTTCAACTTGGCTCCATGACTTTCCTGTCCTTTTGTTTTGTCTGGAGAAAGCGGGAGCTTGACTAAAGCCAGCTGAGGGTCAGTAGTTATCTCTCAGTTATCTCTCAGAAAAAATGATAGGCTTGTTGCTTATCTCCTCTGTCTTCTGGAGTCCTGGGGAAGGGCAGGAGGATATTAATTTTAAGGTTGTGTGTTTTGGTGAACATGATATCCATCCATCAATTATTTTAAATCCAAATATTATTAAAGAAAACGTATTTTACTATATATGTAGCAAATAATTTAAAATATACAATTGGTTTGCTAGTCTTGTCATTTATAGGAGCTCACTCTTTAAATTCAGAAGTTCCTATGTTTCCAACCCAAGCTATTCTTGTTAGCCATTTCAGAAACTTCTGCAAATGATTGCCAAAAGAGTGAGTTGCGGGAAGAAGAAAAGCTTGTTGTTTATTGTAGGAACCAAATAGAAACAATGTTAACTTGCTATAGTGTGGTCCTTTCTTCCAAGAATACCTCTCAGAACTAACAGTTCTATATGATTGGGAGCTAACGTTTTGATCTACCTCCTCACACATTTCTATATTTTTCAGCAGAATCCAGACTGACATATAGACTTTAGATTTTGTTTCAGTGAATCAATTCTTAATATGAGTTCCTCAGATATATATACTTGAAGTTCCAAAATCGCATTTCTATTATTACCTTATTGTTTTATTATATCTTATCTTACTTTGGAATTTTGTCCATTTTATGACATTGTAAACCACCTTGAATAGCAGTCTTGCCTAAAAAGTGGAAGGATACATTTTGATTTCAGCCGTATACAAATCATATAACTGCAGGGAAGAGAATTCATGAGGCAGAATGGATATATTCTACCCATGCTTTTGGAGGGTATCTAACAATGAGTGCCATTACAAAGACTGTACCTACGCTGCACAGTACAGTAGTTCTAGCAGTTTGATGCCACTTTCAATTTTATGACTAAATTCTACGGAGTCCTGAGATTTGTAGTTTAACAAATTCCATATGCATCTCTACTAGAGAGCTTTGGCATACTCCTCTAAATTATAGTAGCAGAACTCTCTAGAAGAGAATTGTTGGAAAAAGAGAAAGGTAGCTTTGAATTTATTTAAACAGAATTCAGTTTTCAAGTGTCATGTATTTGAATTCCTGTCAATATGTTTGTCAACTATAGGGACTTTGGCAGAAGGAAGATGAAACAGAGCAACTGACTCAGACTCAAAATGCTTTCTAATTTGTACTTGATATTGGTTTAGCAAACTACAAATGTCTGGCTTGAAATACATTTTAACAACTCTAGTGCTTGCAGGATTAATGAATACTGAAACCTTTTATATCATGTTGCTTATAAAAAGCTATATATCAAATCAGCCATGAAATATCTTACACTGAAGGTGAGCTAAATGTTGTATTAATACCGGATTGTCAGTCTGTTTTCAGCATTTACACATAGATCACAGTTGGAAGCATTTGCAGACTTCACACCAAGGGAGAATTCGCAGCACAGGCCCTTGTTCTTGTTGTTATAGACAGATTGTAAGACCTATTATGTCTTTTACTTGCTTGAAAGGAAGTGGAGAACAGGTCAACGGGGGCATCACACTAAAAGCATCAAAGCCCAAGACGGCAGGACATTTTAACACAGAGAAATAGGAAGGATTTACGTTGAGGGGAAAAGGAAAGTAAGTCCAGAATTAAGGCTGACATTGGGCCCTTAATTCCTCGTATTGCTCCATGTGTTTTATAAACATTAGCTGAAAGAGAAAATGGGAGAGAAAATTCAGATAGTGATCCTGCTTCTGTGGTACATGGGATAAAGAGTTATAATCTTAATGCTATTAAACCATTGTTTTGAAATGCTAATCTCCCTCTTTTCATTCTCCTCCTGGCTTCTGACAAACGGAACAGTGAAATGTATGACAGCTGACATTTGGCATGTAGTGATTTGAAAATCCACTGTCTGCCCCTTGATGTCTTCATCTGACAACATCTATATGTTGCCTGGTTCCCATGGCAACTAAGCACTCTCGTAATTGCAACCCTGGAAAGATAATTATTTCACTCAAAACACAGTGTACGTTTTAACCTGTCTGAAGTTTCAACAATCCATCGTTTAATGACAAGTGTTTTGAAAGGTCTAATTTGGGCTGCTTCCTTGGTGCCACATTTTAATAGTTGTTAACTTGCATGTTTAACTAATCATCCAGGATGTCTTTTTACTTGGTTGGCTTCAGGTTTCTTAGCTCATTTGTGTATAATGTATACACAGTATGGCATTTCCATTCATTGAAACGTTTAAAGGTGTTGCAAGATTATTATTATTTTTTTGTTCTAGGAGTGCAGATAAACATTGGGAGGGAGGAAAGTTGAAAGATAGGTTGCCCAATAAATTGTCATAATTTGGAAACATTTTATACACAGGATTAGGGGGCTGTTGGTAATTACATTGTCTTAATTTTCTCTGATATAGACAAAGTAATGCCAGGGGTATTCTGGGAGAGTATGTTGCCCAAATGGACACACTGGCAATTCTGGAAAGGTTTCCAGTGGATCAGAAAATTAGATTTTATTTAGTATTTGTAAGCTGATAAGGTATTTAAGGACACACATCTCATATCCTATTCTTTCTCATCTGGAACCTAAAAATGTTGACATCAAAAAAAATGTGTCTCATGCCATTGAGAATCTGTAGTGCATTCCTCGTGTTTTGGAACACATGTCTGCCATGTGCATCAGTGTGAAGAAGCAGCTGGTGCAGAATTTGAATAGATGCTTTATAACCATTGATAACACAACACTTAAAGTACATTTCTAATCCAGCAGTAAAAGACCAATTTCCATTTAAAAAAAAATAACTACCTTCTACCATGTGATGGCAATAATAACAAGGAGAGAAATGACCTGAAGGATATGTGTCCAGCAATCCACTCTATTTTTCTGATTCCCAATAGATCCCCCCTTATTTGTAACCAAATATTATTAAATAAATATTAATAATCAAAATTGTCTGCCAGGCTTGGATGGCCTCAGGTGGTGTCATTAAATAGGCTTTCACCTGGCAAGTAGCAGGGGCAAATCTTTTTGGTGATCACCCTTTTAGTATAGGAGAGGGCTCTGAAACTTCCTTTTCTAGTGTTCTGAGGCCTGGGAGAGGGGGAGGAGTTGGGGAGGCTACCTTGAAGTTAAACTGTGTGATCTAGACCCTCACTTATAGAGTTATGAAGCTTGGGTGGGAGTCCTCTGGGTTACCTTCCAATTACAACTGATCAGGGAGCAACCCAAGTATTTTCGTTGCCTTTAGGGCTTAGATGTTTGCGTGAGGAAAGTCAGAGGAGGTCATCAAGGCAGTGAAGTTTTTGTAGACTGGGATTTATTATTATTTTTTCATAGTTTCTCTAGTTTGGGTAAAGCTTAGCAACTTGAAGAACATTCCTCTTTGATGCTGCAGTGAATCCAGTAGATATCCTTGTGGTGCACAGAAGACCCGGCTGACCAATCAGAAGGCAGCTGAGGACCAGCCAATAGAATGTGGGCTGGGACTTTTAAAAAGATTCCGCGCTGACAGTTGGGAGTCAGTTGGACCTGGGATAGTTTAGAACTTCAGTTGGGGGCTTGGAATCCTAAGGGGTGGAGCTAGAGTGGAGTTGGGGAGATAGTTAGGATTATAGAGTGAGGGAACAATAAAGTCCAAGAGAGGACTGAGTTCTGAGAGTTCCTGAGGGAATATTAAGCTAAAGAACTGCTTTGTCCATAGAGGGACAATATTAGTTTTGGAGAATCTAGAGAAAAGAGACTCAGTGTAGCCAGACTCAAGAAGAGGGGTTTGGGTTACATAATTTCTTGAGGGAGATTATAGCCTGTGTGGCTGAGTTATTATTTGAAAGTAAAAACTAGACCTGTATATTTGTAACCAAAAGAAGACATAGTAACAACTTCCTGCCAAAGGCCCGTTACAGACGGGCCTTAAAGTGCATGCTCCGTGCATGCTAGGGTTAGAAAAGGGCGTCCTTTCTGGACGCCCCCAACCATAGCACGTGCGGAGCGCGCACAAAATGACGGCAGCTGTTCCACACGGCCGCCGCCATTACAACATCATGACCGTGCCGCCTCTATACGGGGCAGTGCAGACGTGACGTTGTCATGCCGCACGAGGGCGCATAGTACGCCCCTTCCCCAACCGTAAAAGGAGCTCTGAAACGGAGCTCTTTTTGCTGTTTGCGTCGCTGGGCACAGCCTTCAGATGGCTGTGCCCAGCGACGCAGAGGAGAAAGGGGCCAAGCGGCCCCTTTTTCCTC
>NC_056522.1:87157249-87163615 GCF_019175285.1 Sceloporus undulatus
GGGGGATCTTCTGAGCAAACATGACAGCAGAGGAAGGTAGCGGTAGTGGGTCTATGGCACAGTAGTGGGTGTGCATGTAAAGACCCACCTCTTGCCACACTGGACCAGGGACTGACCTGGTTCAGGACTTGGCCCGTACTATCCTGCCTTTCTGCTTAGGCCCATGTCTAGGATTCTAGGGTCTTCTTCATCTGTCCACATTACTTCTGCCACTGATAGCAACTTTTCTATTAAAGAAGGAATGTCCAGGAACACATCGACTCATTGAAGCATCATTTAAAATAGTAAAGACCATTAAATTTTAAAACAGCACGTTAAAATGTTTATCTTTTAAAATATGTGTTTTATTTGTTCTTTTAAGCTGTTGCATATTTTAATTAATGTGTTTAACTGATGTTGTTAATTGTTGATTTGTTGTTGTTTCCTGCCTTGATCTATGGGAATAGGTGGGTAAGAGATAAATAAGACCCTCTTGCTTAGACTGGCGTTTAAAACAGACAGCTTTTAAAGAATGTTCTGGGGTATGGTGTGTTGTTTTAATGTATATGGCTTTTAAGTGCTTTTATCTTTTTAACTGTATTCTATTTTTTAAACAAATGATCTGTTTTAATATTGCAATAGTTTAATTCCATTTTGATTATCACATCTGTATTTTAACTGTATTTTTATAAGATTTTAATTGAAGTTTTTAAACTGTAAGCCACTTTGGGTCCAATTCTGAGAAAAAAGCGGGATATAAATTAAAATAACAATAATAGTAATAATGATAATTATTATTACTGCTGTTGTTGACTTGTGAAGGCATCTTTCAGATGGTGCCACTATTTGTTCTTGAAACAATCTATACCATATGTGGTGGTCATCTATACTATATGTGATGGTCATGCCTCAAGATTAAATAATTTTGGTCTAAAATACATATTTGGTTATAAAAATTTCTTAAAATACAATTTCCTTTGGTGCTGAAAATATACCTGTTGAATATTATGTCAATATTAGCTAACAAAGAAGAAAACAAGTACTGGAGGTTAATCTTGTATCTAGTAACAGCCACAAGATTAAGAACAGGGAGGAATTGGAACCAGGAAGAGCCACCTTCAGTAGACGATTGGTTGTTAAAAATTTATGAGGTAAAAGAAATGGATAGGTTACCATCTATGTTGAATAATAAATCGATAAATAAAGTAGAAGACTGGTCACCTATTACAGAGCTGTGGAATGTAAAGTGGGGTTTAAATAAAAGTACTCAGAATATAGAATAATGTCTAGAGAAGAACAAGCACACAAAAAAAACAACAACCCGGTAACCATGGAAGAAAGGACTAAAAATTAAATTACGGGGGGGGGGGGGAAGAGTCACAGATTTAGGAACAAAATAATAAGGTTGAAACAGGTTAGGTTCATATAGGTTTTTATTGGTTGAATCAATGTGATAAACTATATTAATCATGATAAAACTATTATATGTAGCTATATATAAAAGAACCTAATACAAATAAGAGAACTTGAATGTAATGTAATCGAGGAATAGGTTTAACAAAGATGAGTTGTACTGCAATGCATTTCCACAGAATGTCAACAAAAAGGAAGTATATAAAAGAAGAAAATTTCTATTTTTTCTTTATCTTCAGTTTTGGTTTTAATATTAGCAAGTGTTTAAGCTGTATACTATGATGATGATGGTGATAAAAATATTTTTAAAAGAAAAAAGAAACAGGTAGGCCTATCTCTGAATTACTGTGTAATCATCATCATCAGCAAAACATAATATTGTTGACTTCCATCCATTGGATTGCACTATAACAATTATTATTTAGTTCCAGTATTACTGTTACTCCTTTATCCAGTCATTCATCCTGCTCAGGAACATCAGTGGTATTATACATTTTAGATTACTCAGACTACTGTTCTGATGAAAGATTTGCCAGGTTAAAAATTATTTAATGTGTGGATACACTGTCATGAAAACACCTTTATAACAGGCTATTTCCTTATGAAGAAACTTATGCAGCAGCCTTCTTTGTGGGATGGTTGCCAAACCCTGCATTTCTAGACTTCTAGGGTAGTTCTTTCATATGTTACTACAAGAAATGCCAGTAAGAAAGTTCTCTGAGACCAAGAACAAGTCCAAGAGAGATGTACATGCCTTACTATGAACTCCTTTGAAACATAAAGGACTTTATATATATAAAGCCCTATATGGCTTGGGCCCGAGTTACGCCTCTCTCCATATAGTCTGCCCCGCACTCTCAGAACATCAGGAAAAAATTTATTAGTACACCCTAAGGTGAGACTAGTAGCAACCCACCGGAGAGCATTTTCATCAGTTGCACCAATATACTGGAATAAACTTCCAGAAGAGCTTCGTACGGCCCCCACATTGGACGCCTTCAAAAAGGGTTTAAAGACCCACCTCTTCCGATTAGCATTCCCTTCGGACTCCTTATAGAGACTGTCTCCCCTGACATAAATGGTTAATTACAATTGATAGATTCCATGTTTGTTTTATTGATGTTCGGTTTTTACTGGTTTTTATTGATATATTGAGATGTTGTTTTTATGATGTGAAAGTTTTAAATGATTCTGTGAACCGCTTTGATCGTCTCGGAAGAGCGGTATATAAATAAAGCATATTATTATTATTATTATTATTATTATTATTATTATTATTATTATTTATCATACCACTTCTGTTCTCGCAGCAATTGCATTAATGCAGGGAACTGCACTCCTTATCACATGTCCCTCCATTAGCATAAGTGAACTGTTGCTGTTCCTTGAGATCTCTTCTTCCTCATCCTTAACCTCATCCCCTGCTCTATGCCCTATCCAGTGTGCCTTATGTTTGTGTGTTTATGCATTTTTTTTAACAAAGAACAATTCCAGAGTTATCAGAATGCAGTTTAACCAAAAAGAAGAAAAGAAAAAGAAAAAGAAAGTAAAAACAAAAACAGGCTTTTCTGGAATAGCGAAAAAAGAAGGTGGGATGCGGGAGAGGAGAAGACACTGACATCACATGATCATGCAATCTCAAAACTGCCACAGGAGCTACTTGGGGCTGAAACAGAAAGCCATAAAGGGGTAGCTCTATGCCACCCCTCTTAGTGCTGGATTGGAGCCATGGCAACCGCATGGTGCAGCCCCAATCCAGCTTTTTTCTAGCCCAAAAAGAAACGGCAAAATGCTGCTCCTTTTGGGGGTTGAAAAAAGGCACCCTTGCCACCATGGCAGTGGCTTTTAGGCATTTCTGTGCCACAGCAATGACATGATGCCACCCACTGTGTGGTCAGTGGGGTAGTGTGATGCTGGCTAGGCATACACCACGTCCTCATGCCACCTCACAGCTGGCGTTTTTTGCCAGTCTGTTTTGGTCCTTTGAGGACTAATGCTATACCAGTGTTATTGGGAGTTTATTGACAGATTTTCCCCCCCATCAATAGCAAGGTGCAGGCTAACCATGCTTCAAAGACAAAGCAGGGACAAGAGGGAGATGGTATGGTATGATAGGTATAGCCAAAGGTGCTATTATTGAATTTTTATGGTGGTGTAAAAGCTATGTGTGATAAAGTCCCAAATGTAGAGCACCAGGTTGTGATGGGCCCAGCTTTTCCTAATAACGAAAAGAGTACAATAAAGCCACAATGTGAATAACATTACAGATTAGTTTGTTTTATGAAGACAGCTGACACAGTGCCATATTCCAGGGGTGTGGCCATGAACGTCTGTTGCAGTAGAAACAACAAAGTCTTGTGGCACCTTGACAAATGACAGATTTATTACAGCAAAAGGAACAAAACTAAACAGCATGCAATAAAATCCACAAGAGAAAGGGGAGACAAATAAATGATGTGCATGAGACTGCAGAAATTTATGAACAAGAAGTCAATACCATTTCTGTTCAAATGAAAGTATTTGAACAGAAATTGAAAGTTTTAAAATATATTTTGTGCAGATGATTTAAAAAAAAGAGAGCATTCAAGGACGCATGGATGTATTTGGAATTGTCTGAAAACTCTGAAAGACTATACTGTAAGAGTGCGAGATAGTCAGTTTCTTCATCCAAAACTAAAAGGACCAACATTTTCCCCCCCCGTAAATGGCAGATTCATATCAAGACTGGGAAAATAAAATACTGCAGAGGTTATGGGAAAGAGCCGATAATGTGACAATGTTTTTTGTGCTAACTGCTTGATCAAAGCTCCCTTCGGTGTTCCTAATGACCTTAACTCTACATCTGGGGAATCGCTGCCTCTTCTGGTGTGAAGGACTATAATCTCTTATTGATTTATTAAGGATTGTGAGCACTTCAGAGAAAGGTTTGAATTTTTAATTTCCTTTTGTGCTCATTCGTGGAAAACAGATACAATGGAGCTATACCTGTTTAGCAGAGTTTAGATCCTACACATCTCAGACAAATCATGAACTTTCTTCAGCTATTAAAATTTGTGTGTGTGTGTGCTTGTCTTAGCTCTATTTTTCCTATCTTTCCTTTCTGAGGCTCTAGTTACTTGTCTAGACCAAAACCGGATACCGGCCTTCCTGCTGGGTATCCTTTGGAATGAAGACATGGGATTCCATATGGCTGCAAACCATTGGGAGATGGGGTGGACTATCTGTCCCTGAGCAGGGCATCTGGTAGTCCATACATCTAAGGCCCCATTACCAAGTCCCCAATTGGGTCTGACAGACACCCATGCTAACTGGTTGTGGGTCCCATGCTAACATCATTCAAAGCTGTGACAAAACTAAATGTAGTATAAAGATTCAATATGCTACAGAGAAAGCTACAGAACCATGAATAGGAATAGAGAAGGATGGAGGATGAGGATGAAATTTTGTGCTGATTTTTTAAAAGAAGCACAGGAGACTGGCCAGCACCACTTTGGAGTCTAGATTCAAGCCTCTGTTTTAGCTTCTCCAGTCCCACTCACAAGCTAATAGGACAGATCTGACTGGCAGATTTTCCCACTTTTTAACAGAGCCAGGAAATTGCATAGCCTTTGCCTCATTCTACCTCACAGAGATCTCCAAATGGTGCGCTTGGTAAGTCAAAGAATGTTCTTCTTCTAGAGCAAAGACACCGAGAGAGGAAAGGAGAGAAATACACATTACATATTTAATGTACAGTGAGCCCTTGGTTCCAGGATCTTCCATTGATACCAAAAGCATTGGATGCTGAAGTCCCATCAAATGCAATGGTATAGAAATGGTGCCCCTTATATTAAATGGCAAATTCAAGGTTTTCTTTTTGGAATTTATATAGGCAGCCCTCCTTATATATGGATTTTTTTATCCACAGATTCAAGCATCCATGGCTTGGAAATACTTTAAAAATATACAAATTCCAAAAAGCAAACCCTGATTTTTCCATTTTGTATAAGGGAAACCATTTTTCTGTGCCATTGTATTGAATGGGACTTGAGCATCCACAGATTTTGGTATCTACTGGGGGTCCTGGAACAAAACCCCAGCAGCTAACAAGGGCCCACTGTATTTTTTTGAAACCATGGATGGTTGAACCCAGGGATAAGAAAACTGTGGATACAGTGGGCTGACTGGAGCATATACTGTAGTTTAACTCCTCAGTCTTGTTTTAACGAGAAGGTTGTTGAGTGTATCAGGAGAAACTCAAAAGATCTTACTAATTTCAGCAAGTTCTAAGTTTAAATATAATAGGGACAATCCAAACCAGCCAAAGCATTTCTAAACTCCAGTGATTTTCACGGAGGCAGTAAAGATTTCAAGGAGGAGATCTGCTGTCCTAAGCACACTTACAAGGAAGTAAATGTTGGTGCACGTGTGATCCAAAGTCCACACGCAGAAGTTTTGTGCCAGGAACAAATGTCACAGAAAGCTCTGCGGTACAGTTCATGCAAATTGGAGAAATCCTTCTCCCATACAGAAGCTGCAGAACATGACAACTGCTGAGAGGCTTTTAATCTTCATTGCAATATATACAGGTACTTACACCGACTGACATAATGTTCCACCAGCATCCACTATAAACCACACACATGGAGCATTGGGACTCCTCCCTTATATACACAATCTCTAAGATCTTAGGTCAACCCTTAACTGGTGTGTTACACAGTTTCCTGTCTCACATGTGCCATGACTGTGCAGTATTGAACCTTTATGACCTCATGTCCTGGCTTTGTGTCATCTTCCTGTGACTCAGCATCCTTCAATATGCATACTCATACCCATGTTCTATATTGCAGCATCTAGGACATTTTCCTTCTGGATGCAATCCATCCTGACCAAAAAAAACACATCAACACACAAAGAACACACCTAACTCTCTGAGTGAAACCAAGGGGCTCTGATATATTTAACTTTGGGCCCATTCACATTACAAAAAAAATC
>NC_056522.1:87166615-87192493 GCF_019175285.1 Sceloporus undulatus
CCCCCGATGCCCTGCAAACGTCACCATGACGATAGCTTGATTGGCAGTGGCCAATCTACAGAATGCATTCGATTTCTGTCAAAATGCATTCGATTTCAATTTGTAGTGGGCACTTGCTAACGGAGCGATTCGGGGGAGGGGCATCCAGATCATCCCAGTTCCCTCCATGTCTTTTACCCCAGTATGAATGGGGCTGTATCATAGCTTAACATTTTCCCTATATAGGAGCAGTCATGCATAGTAACTAGCACCCCTGTAGCATAATAAAAAAAAACAAATCAGTTACTCAAATAACTGTATCTCTTTTTAGGCACTCCTGAGAACCTTTCTGAGCTGGAAATACTGTAAAGTGTTAATGAACCATGATTATTCACCATACAATAACGGAGGCTGCAAATCCTATACTCATTTACCTGAAAGTAAGCCCCATTGATATCTGTTGGACTGATAGTTGAAATTGCAGCTTACACAGGCTCTATTTCCTTTGACACACTTCCATCTTTGTATTTCGTTCAGTGCTGCAGGAGGCAAATGCACACCAATAAGACAATGCCAAAAAAAAAAAATTACCCTTGATATGATGCCTATCTTCACTAATTTATATTATATATTCGTATCCTGTAGAGGTGGGGAAACATATAGCTTGCAGGCCCCACAATCCATTTCTACAGTGCCCAAGCCCTGTCACCATTGCTGGAAAAAATGTCCTTTTTCTTGAAAAGGCAAGGGGGGGGTGAGCTCTAGGAAGCATGATTCTCCTGCTAAACGAAGGACTTCATGGGTTAAATCTGTGTTTCTCAATCTTTGGTCCTCTAATGTTTTGGGGCTTCTGTCCTCAGAATTCCCAGCCAGGTTGACCAGTGGTCAGGCATACTGGGAGCTGAAGTCCAAACTATCTGGAAGACCAAAGACTGAGAACTGCTTTTCTAACTGAAAGTGATTGTTTTATGTTTTAAGTTTGTAAAAACCAAAGACCGACTTCCCGATATTTCTGGTTTCTAAGATAAAATAGAGAAGGGAAAGTTCATTTTAGTGTGGTTGTAGCCTGTAGCAGGTTTGTCAGGTGAAAAGAACATCAGACATGCTGATGTTTAGCACGTAAAGCTATACATCACTCTTCAATGATGTTATGCAGTTACTGACACAGAAAAACAAAATCAAATCTATCTAAAGCCATACAATAATAAAACCAGCAACATTTTTTTCTGTAAAGATCTGAAGATTAAGTAAAATCAGATGTGAGCAAAATCTTTAAAATCCATGTAAAAATCCACACACAACAAGGGGTTAAGAGGTTTTTCCAGAAGAGAAACATCTGAACCAATCACACCATCACCACAAAGGGCCCATCTCTTCTATTTGCCAGTTTGATAGAGCTTAATTGATGGGCATCAGAGGGTGATTTTAATAACTTGGCAGACTGCACAGTGTTTTACTAATGCATAAATGTATTCCTGCACATTAGTGAAAGACCACACAAAGAAATCATGATACAACCATGCATATCATCAATTTATGACTACGTTTTTGCACCATTTTCTTGATGTAGACATGTACATAGGTGATATTAGGGGAAGGAAAAGTACAAAAGAACAGGAAGCTATACTGCACTTTGTACAAAAATATGAAAATTGAAGACAACACGGTACATCTCCAAACAAACTTTTAAACAGTTTGAAAGAGGGGTTAGATACATTAATAGAGGTTAGGGCTACTCGCTAGAATAGTTATGTATCACTTCTTGTAGCAGTGGCAGTATAGTTCTCAACAGTAGTCACTAAGGGTGCATCTACCCAGGCCAAACAAAACAGTCTCAGAACCCATTCCCATTGGGCAAAAAAGCGGCTTATATTGCTGCGATTCTGACTCTGATTTTTTTTCTGAGTCGTATTTGAATCCGGTCCCTCATTCCCATTATGAAAGGGTGCAAATGGGCTCAGGTTTTTTTTTTTTTGACCCATGTTCTCGTTCCCATTGAAATTTTCTCAGTTGTAATTTGAAGCGGACTTTTTTGCTCCCCGTTCCCATTGCCCTTCCGGAACCTCTTTTTTTTTAAAGCAGCTGTCAATCAAGCACCTAGGCATTTGATATCACAGTCAATCAATTGCTTAGGCACTTTCCCCCTCTGGGAATGGGAGAAGGAGCCTCCATCCCCCCAAGTCCCTTTGCCTCCCCCATTGCTCCCTGGGCGATGATCGAGCAGGCATGTAAAAAGGGGGGGGATAGTTAAAAATGGTGTTCAATGTCTCCTCACACGTCGATCTATGCATGTGGAGCAGGGAGGAGGTTACAGGGGGTGTAATGAGTTTACTGCGTTTGGAGGTCAATGTAGTAATTTGCTATGTTTGGACACCCGACAGAGCGCCTAAGCAATCGAAAGCTTATTTTTTAAAAAAATAAATTTGTCTACACATACGATCGCCTTACCCTGCTTCCCACTCCACGGGGGGAAAGGCTACGCGAATGGGGGGAAATGGCACCAGTAATGCAGGAAAGAGAACAAGCGGGTGACACCCCCAGGCCAGCCCCTTGAGCACTGCTCCTCCCATCCTCAAGTTCCCAAATCAGACACCCTTGTCATCTCCATTCATTTGCCCCGAATCAGACTCAGGAGGTGCAGGAAAAAAAGTACAGTCAAATAAACCCGGATTATCCACCACTGATTCGGGTTTCCCCAGGAAAAATTGATTACATGGGGATCAGATCTGAATTCCAATGAGAACGAAATTGGCGCAATGAGGATTGAATGCGTGCTCAAATGGGAATGATGCCCCCATAATCCATGTCTTGATCTGCTTTATAAGCCAGTGGGAATGGGGCCTCAGTTTTCACAGTGAAATACCTAAGGGAGTTAATCCAGGGGTGGGGGGGATTTTTCCTGGCTTTGAGTGGAAAATCCAGATATTTGTGTGTGGGGTGTGTGTGTGTGTGTGTGTGCTCCATAGTGATGTCGGTGTGTGACCAGGGAGAGGACTTCAGAAATATTACATTTGCACACATGAGTAAGGGGTTTAAAAAAACAAACAAACCCTAGAGCTGGGATTTATTAGACTGGGGTGTGTTCCAAAGGGAAAACTGTGTGCAGAGTGATGGCCCCAAGGTAAGATGGATTTTCCTGTTGGTGTAGATGCATCCCTTGGCAACACAAATCTGAGGGCACTGCTTCACTCATGTCTGGCTAGTGGGCTTCCAGAAAGCACTTGTTTGCAGATAGGGTGTGGGTCTGAACCAGCATGGCTTTCCTTGTGTTTTTTAACATTCAAATTCAGGGAAAGATATTGGTAGAGGTTCAACAGAAGATAGCTATGCAAAGAAAGTTACTATTTAGTGAATATTTGAGTCATACATTTTGGAGATAAGATGTGTATATTAGTTGATATTGTTGATGCATGCTTTTTTTTTTCCTTTTAGGTTAGAGACATTTGATCTGAAATAACTCCCAGTAACTCATTTCCCCTTCCAAAGAGAGAGAGAGAAAGAGAGAGAAGAAAAGAAAAGAAAAAGAAAGGAAAAAGAAAGGAAAAAGAAAAAGGGCAGTTTTCAAAAACTAGCATTTTTTGCTGTTGCATCCCTTTGGCAATTTTCATGTGGAGGGTATTTACAGACAAATGACTCTTTATGTTGAAAATTATGTGACAAGCAGACTGTGAACAGCCTTTACCACCTCTGAAATGAATGTTCAAATTGACTATGATGACAGCAGTTTCATACATTCTGGCTATCAGGTGACCACTGCAATCATCATATAAAATGTTCTCTCCCTAAGTCAAAAAATCATTTGAGTTCAAATAATGGTTGCTATAAATAAAGTCTAAATAAAGCTTCCACCTTTCAGACTTGCTTCAGTATTGCTGCTTGTTAACATAAGCAAAGCAGCATATGTTCTGTAAACGATGTGGAAATAAAGGAACAATAAACGAAAATGTCATAGTCCATTTGTTGAAAAATAAAACTTCCCATTTCTACTCAGTTTCATTTTGAGCAGAGAGAAAATACAGGTTTAAAATACACTGCAGAAATAATCCAGTTTGAGACTACTTTAACTTCACTTGCTCAGTGATAAGGAATCCTGGGAACTGCAATGTATTGTGGCATCAGAGCTCTCTGACACAGAAGGCTAAATGTCTCACAAAACTGCAGTTCCCAAAAATCTCTAGCATTGAGCCAAGGCATTTAAAGTGGTCTCAGACTGGACTATATCTGCACTGTGGTGCTTTCTGCACCGCCATTTGGGACGTCCGGAGGACGTCCCATTTTAAAAAAGGGGCGTCTCTTTTAGACGCCCCATGGCCTAGTACGGACTCCGTCCGTACAAGATGGCGCTGGCCCTTCTACATGGCCGGCGCCATCTTTGCGTATCGGACGCTTAGCGTCCGTACGCGTCGCGCTGCTGCTGACGTAGCGAGCGCGCCCCTGGCGCCTTGCTACGTCGCAAACGCGACGAAAAAAGAAGCTCCATTTTGGAGCTTCTTTTTTCGGTCCGCGCGGGAATCGGGCCGTCTGAAGGCTCCGGCTCCCCTGCGGAGCTACTGGCGGCGGCAGCAGACCGCCGCAAAGCGGCGGTCTGTACCCCGCCTGTGTTTTGGAACACAGTTTCCCCATTCACCCCCAAATATGACATAATAGTCTGAGGGCTCAGTGCTGAAATTCAAGAGGGCAGTGGCGGTGGTGGTGGAATAGTCAGCATATGTAGGAGCTCAGCCTCCAAATGTCAATTACATCTGTATGGTCAGAACATTTGAAACATCCACAGTTTATCACTGCACATTTTTCTCATTCTCTTTTAACTCCCCATCATTAAATATATTTTATGACTCTGGAAACAGTTCAGAATCAAATCTTGGGTGAGCCTAAAAATATGTCTGCAAGATGAAGATGGATGATGACCTCAGTTGCCGCTCTATTAGTTTGTTTGCATGCTGGATGTTTTTGTGATTATAGTTACTCTAAGATTTAACAGTAGGAGGCTAATGGAAATGTTGTTTGTTGCTGTGGCAGACTAAATCAGTGGGGGAAGCAAAAGAAATGTGTTTACACTTGAAGATGTCACATAAAGCAGCTGGAGGCCCCCAGCGCCCCACTCCCAATCTTGCTTGTTCCTTAAAGAATTCATCTGTGTTATTACACACTCCTTCACACTTAGAAATCTATTAATTTACAATTAGTTATATTGATTTTCTGGCAGATTTGTGATTTCTATAATAATTTATAGACTACTGAAGAAATTAACTATGTTCGTTAGAAAGATAACCATTGCCGAGAAATAGAACTCTCCCCGCGTTATTGAACACATCATTGACTGTCTCTCTGCTTCAGATTCTCCATTAATTATGGCAGAACTGATGGGTAGATTTTCTCTCCCTATGAAAGGTTCTGCCACAGCCCCCACCCCCACCCCCCGGCATGATTCTCTCCAGTGCCAACTCTGTGACAGGGATACATATACTTCAGTACGTAATATGCTAGATTTGGAAATAGAGGTTGACAAGAACCCCTCCCCATTGCTTTTTCTTTTTGTCATCAATGTGCCAGTAATTCCCAAACTTTGATCCACTGGATGTTTAGGACTTCAGCTCCCAGAATTCCTGCCTGTTGGCCAAGCTGACTGGAGCTCTTAGGAGTTGACATCCAAAACACTTGGAGGGCCAAAGTTTGGGAACCGCTGTACTTTTACAGAATTTAAAAAATTGAGCATTATATTTTCTGGTATTATTTTGAATTATATACTCTGGAGCCCCTCTGTATGTCATCTGGAAATCTGAGATATAAATTATACTGCTCCATATCTCACTTAAGGTGTAACCACATTATGTATTAAAGCTGTCTGCCACCACTTTAATTACCATGACTCTACCTGTTGGTGAGACTGACTACCTCATGAAACTACAAATCCCAGGATTTGGTAGGATAAAGTCATGGCATTTAAAGTGGTATCAAATTGCTTTATATCTGCAGTGTGGCTACACCCTTAGATGGGGTATCTTTGCTTAAGCAGGTTGTGTTTGGGAATAGGAAAATGCACCGTATGTTCTCCTAGTTTGCTGCTGTTGTCATGTGCCTTCAAGATGTTTACAGATTATCGGGGGAGATCATAGGGTTTTCTTGGGAAGGTTTGCTTAGATGAGTTTGCCATTGCCTTCATCTGAGGCTGAGAGTGTGTGTCTTGTCCAAGGTCACCCAGTGGATTTCCATAGCCAAGCAGGGATTTGAACCCTGGTCTCCAGAGTCATGGGCCAATGCTCAGACCACTATACCACATGGGCTGTCATGTTTTACTGTTAGAATCTTGGCCAGTCTTCCCTTGGACCTCAGATATGGATTAATAGCAACTTTACATTTGTAGAATTTTCAAAGAAAGGGCCATGTTGATCTCTTGAAACATTAAATGGAAAGGTGTGTGGGAGGGGGGGGAAATGTTGCAACACCTTTAAGACTAAATGGGTTTTATTTTAGCATGAATTTTCATGGAAATAAAGCCATTTTTTCAGATGCAGTACAGAGTGCTATCCAGGCCTCAGGATATAAAGCATATTTATACAGTTGTGAAAGTGGGATAGAATGGTAACAGGATCCTGAAAGATACAAATCATGACCCTTGCCTTAACTTTTCAAAGAACTGCATAAGGTGATATAGCCAGGTCTTTCAGATCTTCACAGTGTTCATAGTGTTGGTATGTGAAAGCAGTAAATCTGCTTACGAAAAGTCATTTACCTTGGGTTCAAAACCTTCCCTGAGAAGATTCTTTTTGATACCTGTGCAGTAGCAAGGACTCTTATATTATGACATGTAGTGTGATAGGAGGCTGTTGTCTCTATTCATACTTCTGCTAATGAATTAGAATTTATTAATATAGTTCAATTCAACTGTTTCTCTTTCTAACTTCCTTTGTAACTTCCCTGTTCAAGGAATGTGACTTTTAAACCCTGCACTGTATGTCCAGGGAGGTCAAAATGTTTAGCGACTGGTTTTTGGATATTGTCACTCTGAATGTCTAATTTGTGTACGTTTATCCTCTTGTGTCCTGTTTGTCCAATGTAGAGTGTAGAGTAGCAATGCTGCCATAGGAAGGCATATGTCATTGCAGTATTGCTCCCATAGTAGATGTGGGGATAGAGTTGGCATCTGGGTTTTTGGGTGATTTTATCTTGATGTGTGTATTAATTTGGAAAGCAACTGCCACAGAGACGGAGAGGAGAATGAGCTCTGGAACATCTAAGAGGGGGGAAAACACATGAGAAAAGCCATGCTGGATCAGCTCAGTGCCCTACCTGGTCAGGCATTCTCTTCACAAAGTGACCAAGCAGTTATCTATGGGAAATCAAGATGCAGAATATGAAAGCCACAGCACCTTACTGCTGAGAAGCTGAAACATGGGAGCCGTGCTCCAGTCATGCTGAACACAGCCCCCTAAGCCACACTCATGGCAGTTTCAGTTGAGTTTGTGATAGCATGGCCTCCTCCTGCTGCTGCTGCTGCTTCTTCTTCTTCTTCTTCTTCTCCTCCTCCTCCTCCTCCTCCTCCTCCTCCTCCTCCTTCTTCTTCTTCTTCTAAACAACCTGGGTACATTCCAAACGTTGACCAGACCTGAAATAGCTTTCTATTTATAGGTCCATGCATATAACAGTGCTAGATAAGGTCAGGAGTGCAGCATTCTTCCAACTTCCAAGTTGAAGACTTATCTATTTGCCCAGACTTCCTGTCTCCCACACTAGTAATTTACCTCTAGTTCAGTGATTTTACTATCTATGTATTAACATTTTATTCTGCCATCACTGTAATAATGTTTTATCAGTTTTTGCTACTGTACTGAAAACTACTCTGGTAATTTTGAAAAGTTGTACAGACATGTCTAAATATAGACAAAATGTGAGTCTGTGAAATTCTGATGATTATGGTTATTATTAGCCAGTTTATTTAGAGCTGTTGTAATTTACATTTTAAATAGTCCTTATGTCAATACCCACCAAGCTGTGGTTTTATATTCTACAGATGAGGAACTAATAGCTGGGAGATAATGACAACCATGGCAGGCCTGGACATCTGTGGCTAAACTGAGACTCTTAGCTTCATAATTTCCAGACATTCCATCTAAAAGAGCAGATTACTCAAGAAAGATATACTTTTATCTGCACTGCTGGTTTGGCACAACTATCATGTGGCTCTAGCTTGCATACACTGAACCGTTTTCTTTACATGTATAGATGGTCTCTACATTACTGAATTTTCAATATTCTTTGGCTACCAGCGACAACAGTGGCATGAAGGTGAACTTGATGGACGGATTAGGAGATAAGTTTTGGTTCAACTCATCTCCTTGGTGCTTTCATCAGCTTACAGAAAGATTCTAATGAGTTCCATAGAGGTGCTGCTAGCACACACAGCATGCCTTTTCGTTTCTGTTGCTAGGTTTTTCATATCGTAACCAATTTTATCATTTATGTCATTACATGAGAGAGCATAATCCAGTGATTGCAGATATTTCTGGCAGAATACTTTCATATGTCTTGTAGAAACACTGTATAATATTCCAGTTAAGGAGAGTTTTGCTTAAGTAGTTCTTGTTTGTTAACATGTGTTGCAGCTCTTTCATTATCAACTAAACACAAACTATGCCTTTATATTCATTCTGAGGAATAGCTGGATTAAAAATTAAAGATCTTAACCCTACCACTGAAAACAGTTTGCAAGGCTGATCAGTGACTACTATGTTAACAAAGTTTTATGTTATTATTACTGAGAGATCTGATACAGAAATTTAACTTCTAGGCGTTTCTCTTCTAACAGTACAGTCCTGCTTGGGTTGCTTGCTGGCATATACTGTATATGTTACACTTTCTCTAAAAACTAACAGTGTGTTTAGCCATTCCATGAAATGGTGTGTGTTGCATTAGGTTTGAAAGAAGGGAATACTAGTTTTGACAGGCAGTGCTGACCTTGCAAAATGGAGGGCAGTAAACCAAACAGAACAAAGAGAGGTCATGTGGAGGGTCTATGGATCAGAGAACAGATAGCTGAACAAAGGAAGATGCTCCATATTCATTACTGCACACTAGGAAAGCTGATGATGACACATTTAGCAAGGCAGCAGACAATAGTGCTTGCTCTTGTTGCAAGAAGTCAGGTTTAGTGTGGAATGTTTTTATTCTGCTAGATGTTTTGTTAGCCTTGTTCATGGCAAGTCAACTAATGACTTTATGCACATTTTTCCCATTATTAAAACAGTTAAAAGATGTTACCTTAAACACCCATTCATATGGCCATTCATAAAAAGCCCAGTAATTTAGCACTGACAGCCAAAGTATCCTTATATGCACTGCTCAGTACTACAAATATTTACCAAAAAGGGCCACTATTGTGTTCAATCTTGGAAAAAAATTTGAAGTGGAAAGTATTTGACTGTCTCCTTTCTCAGCTGCAAAGCACTCTGCTTACTTCTTCATCATTTATAGCCTCAGCCTTGGTGATCAATAACAAATGGGCTCCACATTCATAGCAAGGGTTTATACTGTTCAGAAGTCACAGCAGCTGAAATTACTGCTGTTCTGTAGCCATTTGCAATTTTATCAACATAGTATGTGGAGCACATCAGCAATCACAGAAATAACAATGCTTAGCATTTATATAGCTTTGCCCCCCCCCACCCCCTGGGAATCTATTAACTCCCTCAGTTTTGTTTTTTAACAGAACCTTGAAGACGTTTCATTATAATATTATAGGTCTGAAACATACTGCAGAAATAATCCAGTTCAAGACTGCTTTAGTTCCCCTGGCTCAGTGCTCTGTGCTAGCGAATCCTGGGAAATGTAGTTTGTTGCAGCCCCAGAGCTCTCTGACAGAGAAGATTCACAAAACTACAGTTCCCAGATTTCCCTAGCATTGAGCCAGGGCAGTGCTAAACTGGATTATTTCTGCCGTGTACTTTGGACCTTAGTCCACAATGGAGTTTATTTGTTGTAGCTTATTTACTAAGGGTGGTTATTCAATAAGCTGTTTACCTTTTTAAATAAATTAAGCACTTGCATGTTTTTAAAGGATATCATATTCATTATCTTGTGACCCATATAACAGTCCAGAGCATCTTTCTTCCTTTTTTTGATAGTAAACTCATATTGCAGATAGGAATGATCGGGGCAGGGGGAGAGAGAGAAAGGTAAAAAAAAGGTGGTTTACAGAAATCTAGCAACCAATGGATTTATGGCAGATGTAAAATTTGAACAAGGAATTTTTGTTACAGAAGCAGCCAGCTGTTCTACCACTATAGCTCTGATACCGGATGGTCTACGCATTTTTTTGTGACCAAATATTACCAGTTCATTACTTGTATCTCTTGATGCTCAAACTGCACTAAACATTAAATTATTGCAATTAAATAAAAGATTTGTAGAAACATGACTTTGAAAGGGAAAAAATCCTTGACAGAGAAGCCAGACAAAGGACAGTATGAAAAGGTCATACATCCAAAGACTGTGATCTTATGTATACAATGCATACTCAGTATCTACTGGGTTTTGGTTCCAGGAGCCCCGGCATACCAAAACCCATGGATACTCAGGTTGCATTATATACAATGGTGCAGTTAAATGGAATCCCTTATATAAAATGAAGAACAATTTAAGAGTCTTCTTTTTGGATTTTTAAAAAAAAAAATATTTGGGGGCCATGGTTGGTTGAATCCACATGACGCACACCCCGGCTTTAGCCCCAGGCTGACGTGACACCGCACACTGCACCACACGGCAAGCAGCATCATGGCACTCCCCTGGCACTGTGTCTAGATCAGTGATTCCCAACCTTTCTAATGCTGTGACCCTTTAATACAGTTCCTCATGTTGTGGTGACCCCCACCATAAAATTATTTTCGTTGCTACTTCATAACTTTAATTTTGCTACTGTTATGAATCGTATTTTCATTGTTACAAACTGATCATAAGTAAAGCATAATGATTAATCACAAAAAAAACCCCTCATAATTCTAATTTGTGATTTATACATATATGAGATAATGTATAATCGTGAAAATCATGTAAATAGCTGTTTCTTTTTTTTTCTTTTTTTTAACTTACTAAAATAAAATAAATATAACTTTAAAAAAAAGCCTCAGAGGATGGCAATAGCAAAGCTCCTCTGAAGAAACCTGACCAGAAAGCTCCAGGATAGGTTTGCCTTGAGCCTTGGGCAAGGAGCTATACTCTCTCAGCCTCAGAGGATGGCAATGGCCAGCTCCCTCTGAAGAAACCTGACCAGAAAGCCCCATTATAGAAGGGCAGAGGGGTCGTGGTTCAAAGTGAAACTGGAACTCTTTTGCTGTGCTGTCTCTCTTCCTTTTTGCAGAGCTCTATATTCCTGAGAGAGGCAGGAAAGGGGACTCTGTGGGCAGTTGCTAAGCAACTGAGGAGAGGCTTGGAGGTGGCTGCTGCTTTAATGGGCCTAGCTTAGGGCCCTTTGTTTGGGAAGTGGTGCTCTGAGGGGGGGTCCCTGTCGACCCCTGGGAAATTGTAATTTGACCCCCAAAGGGGTCCCGACCCCCAGGTTGGGAACCACTGGTCTAGATGATGCAGCACCAAAAGAGTGCCGTAAAGCTGCAGCGCCAGTACCTACAGTGCCCTTTCCAGGGTGCAAAAAGGAGAGGCTTTTTGCAGCTTCTTTTTGTGCCATGGAAAGGCCAGATCAGGGCCACAGCATGCGGATGATGCAGCCTCAATCTGGTAAAGATGGAGGCGGCTGCAGGCCGCCCCTTCAGGGATGGTCTGCACAGCCCCTTAGTATGAGGGCTAAATGTCAAGCTGTGTACCTAGGGTTGCCATACCTGAGTACCTCCAAACCGGGAAAAATGTAGGACAAGGTTTAAAAATGTAGGACCTTTTTTATTATTATTTCCTGGCCAGGAAATTAAAAAAAAAAAGGTCATGCATTTTTAAACCTTGTCCTCCTTCCCAGCTTGGGAGAAAGCCTCGGCCTCCTCTCAGGCCAGGAAGGGGCGCGGGGGCCACTTGTCATCGCAGCCATCGCCGCAGTGGCAAGCGGCCTCCTCCTCCTCCTCCCAGGCCCCGGCGAGGTCTTGGAGGACTCCGCGATTGCAGAGCCGCCTCCAAGGCCTCGCTGGGGCCTGGGAGGGAACGTCTCCGCGGCCGGAGCTCTGACCGCGGAGAGCGCTCCTAGGCCTCGGCAAGGCCTTGGAGGCCCCCGCGGCACACGCGGCGGCGGAGGTGGCCGCGGGTGGTGCCGTCCCGGTTTTGGCGCCAAATCGGACCGGGACCGGGTCGGCACCGCCCAAAGAGGGATTGTCCCACCTACAGGTGGGATATGGCATCCCTATGTGTACCAGACAGTAAACAGGCAGATTACAGACATGGCATAAAACCAACTGGTTTCCAAGTAATCCAGCACATACTTTCTTCTTTCTAAAGAATATTAAAGAGAAACATTCTCAAGGATCTGTCACTGCTTGTGTATCATTCTTCTTGTTTACTGGATAAAAGTCCACAACTATCATATGGATATATCATCGGATATATACCACAGACATAATATCTGTGGAATGAGTGGTTTCATCTTTATTTAAACATTTAAAATAGTTCCCATATTTTTAAAAAATCTTAGCAAATTATTTTCAAATTTCTTTAGAATCCTCCTTTGCATGCATTTGGCATGAACACTGTGTGTCGAAAGGAATGAGCTGATTTTGAAAGGGAGAAAAATACCACAAAATCACAGCCTTTCTATGAAACCCAAAATTTGCACCTGCTACCACATACATGCAAGTTAGATTTCAAGTTAAAAACAATCATGCTGCACAAAAGTATGAAGTATGCTATTAAATTCTCAAGCCTTAGATAGCAATGGCTAAGGCCTCTATGCTGCTGTTTTGAAGTGAATAGGGAGTTCATTTTTGTGGAAAGTGAATATGCAGTAAACCTTCATATCAAAACATATAATTAGATTTCGTATGTTTGTAATACATTTTTGGACATAATTATATAATTGCTTCTGAAAACATTGAAGGAACAAAAAAAAGCTCCCTGAAGAGAGTTAATTCATAGGATTGTCTAGCACAATATGATCTACACCAATACTAGAAAGGAAAACTGCAGGAGGGTTAGGGGGCAATTTTAATCCACAGCATGTTGTACTTCCAAACATCAGTCCCAGAAGTGACCAGAAATCTCCTTTGTTTTTCACTTTTAGGTAGTTTGGTCTTTTTTTGGCCAGAATTCTGGGGCTGCGGAGGATTGGCCATGAAGGCATGTTAAGAGAGAAAATGTTGCTGTAGACTATGTGATGGTGCACTTTAGAAGTGAATTTTCACCCCCACCCTCCATTGAGTCTGGGGCTGCACTTTCCTCCTCCATCATCCTTCTGAGGATTCAACCAGAATCCTGCCCAGATCGATCTGAAGATGACTGAACTAGAGGCCTGCTATATGCAAAGCATGTACTCTATCACTGACCTACAGCTCCTTCCCTCACAAATCAATAAATGAAGTATAGTCAACCCATGGTATCCACGGATCTTTTATCCATGGATTCAAGCATCCACAGTTTTAAAAAAATAAAAACATATATAAATCCCAAAAGCAAGCCCTGTTTTTACCATTTCAAGGGACTCACTTGCACTATGCCTTTGTATTTAATGGGACTTGAGCATTCACAGATTCTGGTATTCATGAGGGGGGCCTGGAACCAAACCCCAGCAATTACCAAGGACCCACTGCAAAAAGGTACACATGTTCTTTACAATCCCAACTTATTTTACAAGGTGATAATGTATAATCTATACTGATCAGACTTTCTGGTACTATATATATACTCCAGCAAACATTTTCCACAGTGCCTATGTGGCAAATTGCCTATATTTTGTCACAATACCTTAACAACAATAAATCATCTTTCGGCCTGTGAGGGAGAGAATAGGCTGGCCCAGCTCCATTGGGGCTAGCCTGAAGAAAGAGGCTCCTCCCTCCATAACTGTCATCCTTCGGCCTATGAGGGAGAGAATAGGCTGGCCCAGCTCCATCAGGGCTAGCCTGAAGAAAGAGGCTCCTCCCTCCATAACTGTCACCCTTTGGCCTGTGAGGGAGAGAATAGGCTGGCCCAGCTCCACAAGGGTTAGACTGAAGAAAGAGACTCCTCCCTACATAACTGTCATCCTTCTGCCTAAGAGGGAGTTGACCAGGCAGGCCCAGCTCCATCAGGGCTAGCCTGAAGAAGAAGAGCCCTCCCTCCAGTCCATCTGCCTTGGTCCAGGCCTCAGAGGGAGAGAAGAATGCTGGACCTGATCCGCTCCCCCTCACCATTCCTTTCTCCTTTTGTGTTGTGTCTTTTAGATTGTAAGCCTGAGGGCAGGGAACCGTCTATTATCCCCTCTGTTGTAAGCCGCTCGGATTCCTAGTGATTGGGCGGCATATAAATAAATCCTATTATTATTATTAACAAATCAAATTATTTACCTATGTCATGTCTTCCACCTGGAAAAACCCAGGGATTTTCTGTAAAATTTTCCTCAGCTTTGCTACTTGAGATCCTCTAATGCCTGGACTGGAAGCCCACACACAAAAAGCCATAGAAGGTGTATACCAGCCAGAAGTTCATACCCTGATGGGGTAATTCAGAGTATAACCTGCTTCATCTTGGATCAGTGAGGTAACCCAATTTGAGTCAAGTTTTCCTCTGGAAAACTTTGTGCCACTCACTATCACTGGAAATCAATGCAGAAAAAGGCAGTTGATTTTGTGGTACATTATTTTTAAAAGTTTGGGTTTTTCTTTTTTTAAAAAGGAACTGCTAATACCTTTTTAATATTCTTGGTATGATTTAATGAAATCTGTAAGGATAGTTTCCTTTCCTAAGGAGAGGAAGAACAGCCTTTACAGAGTTCTTCTTGTTGCTGTTTCTGAGGGTGGACAATGGTTAAGAAGATGGTGGTGGCACCAGTTGAAAAAAACTGAAACATTTCAAAAGGATGGGTACAACATTTTTTTTTTTTTTGGGTGGGACAAGTATGTTCAAATATGATCTGCTTCCCATTACCCTTTCTCAAGGGGTTTGGGAGAGGGACATTTACATGAAAACAACATTTTAGCAAGGAAGGAAAAACTTGGCACCCAAATCACAGAAAGTGCAATAGGATGAAGATAGATGTTGGATTTCAAGCCGAAGAAATGAGGCATCAACATGTATCCAAGAAAGCACTCAATGACCACCAGACTCCTCCAAGACACATTCAGCATTCCTCCTCTTGGTAGAGAAAAGGGCAGAGAACAATGGATCAGACCTGTGATATATTACTGAGCTGATGTTGGAGAGAAAATGTTGTAAAACCATTCACTTACAACAAGAGCTAACAGTCATAAAACTGCACCCTCTTCTCTCCCTCTCCCCTGTTCCTGACTCATAGATTGTCTTTATCTGGAAGCTCAAGGAGAAATATATCAACTCTTGCAGTCACATTGGCCTGTTACAGACTGCCAAAATAAAGCTGCTTCGGGTCTTTTTGGAGGTATGCTATTTAAATGATGCATGCATCCTAAGAATCCGGAAGCTGCACCAAAAGCTGCACTCCGGTGCTTAGGAATAGAGTGTAGCTTTGGTGCGACCTCCGGACTCTTATGATTGGCCATGCATCATTTAAATAGCATACTTCCAAAGAGACCCAAAGCAGCTTTATTTTGGCAGTCTGTAACAGGCCTCAGTCTTGTTTCTTTGAGTCAATAGAACAGCTTCAGAAGTGTTCCAATACAGTTCTGAAGTGAAGTTTTCTAAGCTTTTGTTGGAAATAAACTAAAACAAACAGTGTATACACAAACACACAGGATGTACATTTAAAATGTAAGTGAATTTCTCTAAGCTTTCGCTTGGATCATGTGAAAGCCCTTGATTTTTGGTGAGCAGACAAATATCCAATCAAAAATAGTAAATACTTTGCATTCTACATTGCTACTCAGTGAGGGATTTCTCATTAATGCAATTAATTAAAAAAATGTAAAGCTGTTGAGTCAAAATTTTGAGATAGTAGATATGGTGCACTTGGCATAGATGAAAAAGACTACAATTCACAAACTAGACATACAATGTCAAATTTACCAATATAGTCAATGAAATCCATATCTGAGTTTTTATTCAGCCAGCCAACTATATTCCATGAAAGGAGTGACAGACCTGAACTATCTCCTTCTAGTCACTGAACCAGATTTTTTGAAATTGCAGAGAAGAGTGCTTCCTCAGTTTGAATGCAACTGTTCATACTAGAGCTGGCAGGACCTTTAACTGATGAAGAAGTAGATGATCAGTTTCCATCTGGGATTGAATTATCCTCCGGAATTTGGATGTTGTATCCTCCAGTTGGGCAGTTACCATTATTTGATTGGCAACTGAAAGATCCTGAAACCCCTGCACAGCCTGCTCTTCTTTAAACAGATTTTAACTGTTTTTATATGATGTTTTAACCTAATGTACTTCTGATTGTATTTTATATTGTAAACCCTGTGCTATATAGATGCTTTGAATTTGTAAACCGCTTTGATCCCAAGAAAAGTGGTATAGAAATAAAGATTTATTATTATTATTATTATTATTATTATTATTATTATTATTATTATTATATTCTACAACCTTAAACTCAGGATCAGCATCAGTGACTTGCAAAGCGTCCATTGTTGGTGTTTCATCTTGCCGGGGTGTCAGTAATACGCAGATACACTCAAATGTGACTGGGGCAGATATTTGCAGACCCCATTTTTGAATCGTGTATGTCATTGTATTCAAGGTCCAGATGTTCTCCATCATATTGTATTGCTTTGTCCATTGTATATAATTCCAAGGGAAAATTGTTAGGAAGGTTATTGGAAATGAATATCTGTTTGGATGAGTTATCAATGGAATATTTATTGGAGGATCGGAATCCACATATTACCGGGTTAATGGCCAATTTTCTGGTGGAGGCAACAAGATTATGACTTAAATTTTAATAATGATCCTGAAGTTTTATTGTAAATGTAGTTTTTCTATGTCTAATAAAGGTTGACTGACTGACTGACTAAATTCACAAACTACAGTACTTACTCCTGGATAACTTGGCCATGGAAATCTAATGGATGACCCTGGGTGAGTCACACACACTCTGCCCCAGAAAACCCCATAATCAGTTCATTTAGGGTTGCCACAAGCAAGTATCACAGGAAACCTGTTGAGGTTTCTAGGATTGCTGAAAAACATATAGTTTGTGAACTGATGGCATTAATGGCTAACATTATTTCGCAGCTTAAATGTCCATCTGTATATTATATATTTCTTCATAACATTATTTCTCAGATAATACAGAATTATATAAAAAGTCATGTTTTGTGCTGAAGTATCCTATATACGAAATACATAGAATTTCTTCTTTGCCCTGTCTTCTGAGAATTTTATTGTTGTCTTGCTGAATAGATATTACTTACTTTCTCTTCCTAGAGCAATGGGAAGTTCAGACCAATTTGTCTAAAACCAGGCTAATTCCTTTGGCAGGGAGCACACTGCAGCCTTAAGGCTATTTTAAGAAAAATCTGCTGTTTTCCAAATGTATAAGCTAAAAAGGCATAGGAAGAAGACATGAAGTAATTGTTAATACCATAAGCAAATCTAACATCTAAATGAGTTCTCAAACATGGAGAAAAATATGAAACAATTCTCTAGTCACATACCTTCCTATCAATATGTTTTCCATTCATAATTTGTTCCTGTAAATTAGAGGTGAGGAACCTGTGACTTCGGAATGTTGCTCAAATACAGCTTACATTGTCCATGAACAGAAAGATTTTATTGTCCTTTTTGATAAGGAGGAGCAACCGTCAATTCAAGTGGTCAACCATTCGCAAGACCTCTTATTGCCTAATAAAATTCTGAGCTCCCACTTTCTGTTCATGGACAATGTAAGCTGTATTTGAGCAACATCATGAGACCACAGGTTCCCCACCTCTTGTATAAATATCCATAGGCGGGTTACACACCGCCATGAAAGTACGGAGTCAGTCCGTACTAGGGTTAGGAAGGTGCAGTGCTTCCGCACCCCCTAACCCTAGTACAGACTGAGTCCGTACAAAATGGCGGCTCCCCTTCCACATGGGGGCCGCCATGACGACGTCACAACCGCGCCGCCTCTATACTGGGTGGTGCAGATGTGATGTCGTCGGTCCGCGCCAGGGCGCTTAGTGCACCCTTTCCGCAGACCAGGAAGGAGCTCCGTTTTGGAGCTCCTTCCTGGTTTGCGGCGCCGTTTTGCGTCACTGGGCGCAGCCTTCAGACGGCTGCGCCCAGCGAAGCAAGGGAGAAAGGGGCCAAGCAGCCCCTTTCTCCTCCTCCCCACTGCCGCGGGGTGTCCTTGGGGCTTGAAGCCCCAAGGACACCCCTTTTCAGGCTGCGGGGAAGCAGTGTTTTGCTGCTTTCCCGCAGCCTGAAAAGTGGCGGATCGGGGCCTCAGCGGCTGCCGTTCTAGCAGCTGAGGCCCCGATACACTGGGGGAAGGGGCGGGTACAACCCGCCCCAAATGGGCGGTCTGTAACCCGCCATAGTTTCTCCATTTCAGTCCTGGTAGCTCCAGAAGCCCACGTAACAGATCAGGAAGGCTTCTTTTGTTGATATATAATATATAGGCATGCAAATAACAAATGGAAATACAATAAATTAATTAGATCTTTTTATCACCAATATTGGTAATGCAAAAAGGCAAAAAAGAGGTTAAAATAGGGAGGATGATAAATAAGATTTTGAAAACAGACATAATACTTAGACCTGAACTGTTTCTTTTAAACATGCTTGAGTATAGAAAGAAATCAGAATGAGAGAAAAGCACTCTGATTTGTTATATTATTACAGCAGCAAGATTATTATATGCAAAATACTAGAAGCAGGATGAAAATTCTGAATGTTGTAAAGTGGGTAGAAAAACTAATGGATCTTGCTATGTCAGATAAATAGACTACTTTGATAAAAGAAATTTGAATCAAGTGAATATGACAACATGGAAACCCTTTATAGATTATATTTTTAAAAGACTGGAAGATCTGGAATTATTGGATTTGATGTTTATATATGAATTCTTTTTTATAGAACAAAAAAGTCTGCTAATATAAGTAGAAGTTAATTAGAGAGGAGTAAGTACATGTAAGACATAAATCTGTGATATTAAGAATAATTGACTGGGAGCCAGAAGAACTATGGTCAGAAGCCAGGGACACAATAAAGGAAGAAGGCAGGAAGGCAGTTATGGTGGCCAAAAGGAAAGAGAACACACAATTGATAACAGATTAAATAAGTTCAAGCAATAAAGGAAAGGAGAGAAGCAAAAGGAAAGAGAAATAGAACAAAATCAGAACCATTAATGCAACTGTTCAGTGTGTAAGAATAAAGAGGACTACTATAAGAATCAACGCAATGAAATATAAGACAATACAAAAAAGGAAGAAGAGATCTCTTTTACAAGAAAAGGGAAATCAAATAGAAGTTCAAACCAAAGGCAAGGTTGCTATATTATAAGAAGAGGAACATACTACAAGACCAAGAAGAAATAACAAGACGCTGGCTACAGTGTACAGACAAGCTACATAAAAGAGATGAAAAATGAATGACAAAGGAATGATTCTATGAAACACACACGCACACGCACACACACACATGGTTGGTCAACATTTATTATTTGTACCCTTGTAATTTTGTTTTATGATTAATAAACCTTTTAAAAAAAAGGGGGGGCAAATTTTCATTTTTGAAAAGCCTCTGGATACAACTCTTCCAACTCTTTGCTTCTATGAATCTCAAATTCTAAACAGAAAGGTGGAAGCTGATGATACTCCATTTGGACTGCTACAATTCACACATACACTATTAACTAAAATATGAAAATAAATATGGAAAGCAAAACAGTGACAGATTGGAAATGATCAATATACATCCCCATCCACAAAAAAAGGAAACACAAAAGATTGCAGCAACTACACTCGGCCCTCCACATTTGCGGATTTGATTAGTCACGGATTTTATTAATATGTTCTCTCTAGGAATATTTATGTCCTCCAGTGCAACTCTATGGTCAATTTCAACCAAATGTTGCAATGAAAGACCCAGAGATTCCTAGAGAGAACACTCCACTAGGCATTTGTAGCTCCTCTAATGCAATTCTATGATCAATGTCTTGCAGATGTTGACCCAATAACCCCATTTCCGTCCAATTCCTTCCTTTTCCATCCAATGGTAAAACCTTTTCCTCCCCTAAATTCTACCCTTGACTCATCCATAGGTCATATCAAAACCTATGGCTTTGGCCCTAAAACCTTCCCTTGACTTATACATGAGGTCAATTTATATATGAGTATATATGGTATACATTCCATAGAACAAACCTCAATTTTACAATTTTAGAGAAGGGGCACTATTTTACTGTGCCACTGTATTTAAGGGAATTTGAGCATCCATGGATGTTGGTATTCATGGGATGGGGGTCCCAGAATGAAACCTCAACAGATATCAAGGACCCTGTATATACAGAATCCATAATTGTTTTACATCATAATATATATTACAATGCCACTTGTAATTGTGAGTAAAGTTTTGGTCCAGAATTGTGTTTTATTGCATTACTTTTAAAGCGCCTTTTCCCCAACAAGATAAAGGTCATTTAATTTTAAAACTGGATGTTACTGCACTCGCCAGTGGTCAAGCGAATGCAGTCCATATGCAGCCTGGATCCCAGCCGCACCTATCCAGAGGCTTTTCAAAAATGAAATTTTGCTCTTTTTTAAAAAGTTTATTAATAATACAAAATTACAAGTATACATATAGTAAGTGTTGACCAAGAAGATATAATAATAACAACAACAATAATAATAACAATTTATTTGTATTTCCCGCCTCTCCGTGCGGATTGAGGTGGGATTACAGCAAAGAATAAAAACCATAATACAATATACAATATATATATCATACTCCCGCTTCTTTCTGTTATAACAAAAATCACTGTCAATACATGATCTTGCTTTCCTTCCTTTAACAACAGTTACTCCAATTAAAACTTTCTTCTCTTTTATAATCTTTTAGTTTGTAATGCTAATTTTCTCATGAAATCTTTTTCTCAACCTCTTGGTCTTAAAAATATAAATTTGCTCCTTTGTACAAATATAACATAGGCGCTGTAGAGATGGGCCTTACGGGGTGCCATCGTTACGTGCGAAGGGCAGCGCTTCCAGATGTGACTCGCCCCTGTACATACGGTGCCGCCATTTTGACGTGACAGAGGCCTAGCGCCCGCATGTCCCAGTGCCTTTGTGACGCTGTAAGTGCGCCATTGGCGCACTTGCAGCATCACAACCGTGCCGCAGAAAGACCCTGCTTTTTGCTGGTTCGTTTTGCTGCACTAGGGAGCCGCAAGGTTTGTCCACTGCGGCTCCCTCGTGCAGCAAACCAGGGTGGCGGGAGACCACCCTTTTTGGTCGGTCTGTATCCCCCCTCTGTCTGGTAAATATTTCTTTTCTATTTTTCTTTCTTTTGCCATTTTTGAAAAGTCACTGTATAAACGCGGCTGGGATCTGGGCTGCATATGGGTTGCATTCACCTGGCCACTGGTTTTAAAACTAAATGCATCTTTATCTCATTGGGGATAAGGTGCTTTCAAAGCAATGCGACAATATCCTCTGTATGGAGTTTTACTCATATCGTTGCATGGTTTTTGACCTTTCTGTAACAATATTTGTTGGTGGTTATGGCACTGACCAGATGAAGTTGGGGGATGGGGCCCATATTCCCCATTTTGAAGATCTCCCAAGGGAATTTGTGCTGAAGGCTCTTAAATACAGATCCAGTTTGGGGTTGCTAAATCTGCTTTTACATCTGGGGTAAGGGGCCACATGGCGATTTCTGCCCATGTGGAATCCCCATACTGTCATGCCACCATGCTCCCTAGCATGCAGGCCATGTGTGTGTGTGTGGGGGGGGGGGGTATATCACAACACAACATCTGAATCCATGACCAAATGTTAGGCTCTTCAAGTGTAACCAATAATGTTGTGGCCACTTTCCACTCCAACAACACTATTGTGAGTTTCATCTTTGTCCCTTTGGTTCCATTCTGCCCCTGCTGCTAGAATTGTAGGGAGTGCAATAATCACAGCCTTTGTTCTCTTTTCACTCATTCTTTCAGCAGAGAATTGCCACATCCTCACGGATGTCGCTTCCAAGTTTCTGGGTATGGGTAGTACAAATTCGTCTGAGGAATGCACTATGTATAGAGATGATGGGTGGGAGACAAATATTGAGCTGAACAGAGAAGTGATATCCAAGCAAGTGCCAGAAAAGCCAAACAGAAAAAGATTTAAACCTCAGCTCAAACTCACTTTGAAAGCTGCTGCTTGATAGCTCAGATAATCAGCGAGAGGGCTTTGCGCAAGCCCTGAGACAGACATGCATCAACAGAAGAGAGAGGATTTAGGGTGGCAGGAGCAATTATTTGTAGTTTCTAAAGAACTGAAAGGGCAAAGTATGATCAACATAACCTAGGAAAGAAATACGGTTGAACACTCAAATCCTTCCACCACCCACTCACCCCAAGTATTTAATTTAGCCAGATTCTCAAAAGAGCACTTTTTACAAATCTGGCAGGATAGAGGTTTCCTTACAAATATATAGTTACATTTTTAATCTGACCTTCCACTGACTTTCAGAAACTTTTTTTTCTTCATTTTTTTTCCCCTTTGGACATTAAACCGAACTATACTGGCTTTCTGTTATGCATTCAATCCTTTTTTCTGTACATGATGTTTGCAATTATACTTCCAGTATGCTGCCTTTTAAAATCTGTCTCTAAACTTAGCCTATCTTTGTGCTTCTTTAAGATCCATTAAAATGAGTAAGAACTGCATTTTGTTAAATCCTTTGAAGATTAATGTCATTTTAAATTTACAGAGAATGATGTACTAAGGACAGAAAAACCTTATCATATCACTTCCATGTTTCATTTCCTGAGCAGTCTATTAAAAACATATGACTGCTTCATAACTGATTATAATTTTTCTGACATTGATCCAGCAATAACTAGCATTTGGGACTTGGGCAAGTCTCTACCACTCCACCAAACCCAGTTCATGGGATTGTGTGTGTGTGTGTGTGTGTGTGTGTGTGTGTGTCCTGCCTCTCCATCATCTTCAGAATGTCTCTGGCAAGAAGTTAGAGCCTTATGTGAACTACCATCACTTTGATCCTTTAATTTGGAACACCTCTCTTGCCTGGATTAAATTTCAGTTTGTTCATCCTCATGCACTGAAAGCATGCACTGATTTAGTATAGAAACAGAATCCTTGGGGTTAGAGACAGTTGGGCATCATCAACATACTGGTGACAACAAACCCCCAAAATTCCTGCTATTCCAGAATTTTCATATAGACATTTAACAGCATGAGGGACAAAACAGAGTGCAAAGGCCAGGATGTCAAAAAGGAATCCTCCAGCATCATGTAAATTAGTGCCTCCAAGTCCCAACATGGAGAGGTAAACCAGAAAGATTTCATGGTTGATGCTACTGAAGGGTCCAGCAGAACCAACAGAAACATACACACCTTGTCCAGTTCTCTCTGTAGGTCACCCACAAAGCCAATTAAAACTATCTCCATCCCATAACCAGGCCTGAATCCAGATTGAAATCTAGATAATTTGTCTCATGCTCTATAACCTTGTCTAAGGAAGGGGTACAATACAAGCCCCATATCTGTAGGACTAGTAGCTGTGATTCCTCTTACTCATGTGACTAGGTATCTCCAGGCACCTGGAGCACCTCCAGGGCAACTCTATGGTCAGCTTCCACCAGAAATATAGGGTTTGCTATTATCTTCTATTTTTGCTTCATGTAATAAGTCTGGGAATGTAGTCACCGTGGATGTGGGAGTCATGCATTATTGGACACTAGCTGGTAATTCTCCAGTATGATGTGTTCCAGGGAGGATTTTTGTTTTTTCAGCAATGGTCCAACTACTGTACCAACTCTTTTAGACAGAGAGGAAACCAGTCTTACTGTGGTGAGGCATTCATTGCTGTCCATTCAGTCCACCCCTTCTGGCTGCTTTTATGAATGATGGCATGGGTCTAGTATACATTATGGGCTCTCATCTCTTCAGGGACTACCACCAGTCCCTCAACTTTGTCATTCTGAACGACCACTATTCACTCTTTCCTTCTCTCCATAATCAAGGTAATGACTTCTTATGTGGATAGGCAAGAGAACAAGCAGGTTTGCAAGCACTGGGAGAAGTGGCATAGGATGCTAAAGGAAAAATGTCAAGTCTAGATGCTGCTCAAATTGTACAGGCTGTACCTGTGCAGTTTTTTATAACCAGGGCCCTTTCCCCTGAAATATACACACTTATATGCACCAGTGTTGCCTTTGTTACAGGTGTAAAGCAGATCAAGATGTTTCACTACAGCTGAAGGCCATTTGCTGAAGTACTCATCCACCAAGTAGCTGCTTCTACTGCCTTAATCACAGTAGTCCTGATCACACTGATTTGGATAGGAAGCAGTGCTTAGTATTCTTCCATTGAAATCAAAGAGTATCTGACTATCTATCTGTCTACCTTTGTAGTGTGTGGTTTTAGATATTAATATTTATTTTATTCAGTAAAGTGACATTTTAGTAAGATTTTTGTTACCTGAAAGAAAATATTATTAATCAACTCTTAGTTGAATAATGTCTGGTGGTTGTAGGATAATGGCAGATTTGGCGTTTGTATTTTAAAAGGAATTTAGATTCTCAATATGGAGAAATTTCAGTCATCCTATCTTCCTTCTTATCACATTATCTCATTCTACATCTACCCAGCCAGGAAAAGCATGAGGGGAAAAATCTTCCCTGTTCATAAGAATAAGATATTGTGATGAGGATAGCAATAAACGGTGTATGCTTTTGCAAGAATACTGCTTGGAGATCTCTTATAGCCCATTACAGGTGTTGCACATTGCTGGCAATGAAAGCTCTCCTGTCTGTTCTTTAACTATAAGTATTTAAAGTGCAGCTGGTCTATCTGCTTCTTAATTTCATTCTTTTTTTATGACACACAAGTGAGAGAACTCTCTATTTCAAGTCATTCACATTAGTTCAGGATTGTTGAGTATCTGATACTCTTGCAAAACAATTGTTCTTTTTAATTTTAACAAAAATACAGATGATAAATCCTCAAGAATCTACATACATTTCACACAGTATGTATTTCTACCAATAAAGACATTGTTGTAAAGATGAAGTAGCCTTGCAATCCCTTACAAAACTTTGAACAGCCAACTGTAACCTTTCACAATCCTCAAAAATGGAATGAAAACAATCAAGTATCATCTCCTCCCCAAGTTCCAAGCATATACCCAAAGGAGGTACATAGACAGAGCATGATAACAGCCTTCCCCCCCGCTCTTATCTCAGCACATGATATTCAGAGGCACAGTATATTGGATTGTAGATGTACTGTATAGATATTATGACGAATAGCCACTAAACAGTCTTACCCTCCATGAATTTACCTGACCCCCGTTCAAAGCTAAGTTGGCAGCCATCAACGCATTATGAAACCCATAGTTTAATTATTCACTACAGAAAGAAGCACTTCCTTTCATCTGTCCTAAATTATCCATCATTGCATAATTGTCACTTGCTATTTGATGTTCTTTTGTTGTCTGTTTTATTGAATCATTTCCTGTATTGCTATGTATTTTATATGTATTATCCTACTAGAAAGGCCCCTTCCCCACCACCACTCCCTTTGTGTCGTGTCTTTTTAGATTGTAAGCATGAGGGCAGGGAACCATCCAATTAAAAAGATTGTATGTACAGCGCTGTGTAAATTTACAGCGCTTTATAAATAAAGGTTAATAATA
>NC_056522.1:87192518-87270426 GCF_019175285.1 Sceloporus undulatus
CTTAAATAATAATATAATATAATAATAATAAATAATAATAATAATAATTCATATGAAACTAATGTGAATGTGATTCTGATGATCTGAGAGAAGTATTTTTCAGTTGTCAAAGAGAATAGTACTCCTATACTTTATGAGTTTATTACTTTCATGACCCAGGATGGCATTTGGGTTCAAGGGTTCAACCATATCAGTTCAATAAACAAACCTGCCTCTGTATCCCTTCAGGTCATCTGTCGACCTATGGGGACCCCATGCATTTCATAGGGTATTGCTATGTATTTTATATGTATTATCCTACTAGAAAGGCCCCTTCCCCACCACCACTCCCTTTGTGTCGTGTCTTTTTAGATTGTAAGCCTGAGGGCAGGGAACCATCCAATTAAAAAGATTGTATGTACAGCGCTGTGTAAATTTACAGCGCTTTATAAATAAAGGTTAATAATAATAATAATAATAATAATAATAATAATTCATATGAACTAATGTGAATGTAGATTCTGATGATCTGAGAGAAGTATTTTTCAGTTGTCAAAGAGAATAGTACTCCTATACTTTATTGAGTTTATTACTTTCATGACCCAGGATGGCATTTCGGTTCAAAGGGTTCAACCATATCAGTTCAATAAACAAACCTGCCTCTGTATCCCTTCAGGTCATCTGTCGACCTATGGGGACCCCATGCATTTCATAGGGTTTAGACAAGGACTATTCAGAGGTGAGTTTGCATCCCCTGAATTACAGCCTGCAGGATCTTGGTAGTCTCCCATCCAAGTAATAACCAAGGCTGACCCTTGGATCTGGTGCCTTCTGGATATTTAGGCCTGTCTATGTGCCATGCTGTGTCATGTTCTCTCTATGCAGTGTTTTCCAGCTTGGGTCAAAAGTAAAAAAAATAAATTTCAACAGGGATAAATGTAAGTTACTACATTTAGGAAGGAAAAAATAAAATGCACAAATATAGGATGGGTGACATCTAGGTTGGAAGCATTACATGAGTAGGATCTAGGAGTCTGGTAGACTGAAAACTAAACATAAATTAACAGTCAATGCAATTCTGGGCTGGATCAACAACAGCATAGTGTCTAGAGCCAGGGAAATGGGTCCCTTCCAATTCTATGATTCTATTATTCTAGGACTCAAGCAGTGTCTTGGATACATACTCAGGAGCTGACAAACCCTTAGTGTCAGCAAAGGAGATACCTAGTCCAAACTTTGCCCTGAGTCTAAGTGGGAATAGAGCAGTCCAAAAGGAGAGGCTTAGAGCTACCCATTTTAGGCTGGATCAGGACAGGACAAACAGATGCCCAGATGCAATCCAGCCAGATTCTGCCCAAAAAAGAGAGGATTAGATCCGCTCCTTTTTGGGGTAAAAAAACCCCACTCCTCCCCCATTGGCCCAGGTTTTCCTCTGCAAAAGCCAGCTCTGGGGCAAGTAGCATCTAAGCACCATGCCCCCAAGCAAGAGAGAAGCCGGCTGGCATGTAATCACTTGTCTTCTATCCCGGTTGGAGGCATGAACGCCACATCTCCAAGCCAGCCCCAAGCGGGCTCAAATGGGCTGTCTGTTCAGCCCCTAAGACCTCCATCACCAAGACCACACTGGCAGCCCCAGGTAACTCCAGCTTTGGGATATCCCATCTTCCTCAAGGAGCTCATGATCGTAGTAGCTGGTGTGTCAATGCCAGCAGGAAGCCCAACAGAAGCTCCTGGGAAGTAGAAGAAATGTCACATTTCAGGCCAAGGACCTGTTCTGTTAAGGCTTCCCACTCTGTGGGAGTGGGTAGAGCAATCTTGGGCAAAGATATATAACTAATTTCACCTGAGTTCCAGATCTTGTACAGGTGGAGCTCTCCTTACTACCCTAGGGGCTTTCACCACCAGCTTAAGGGTGATATTTCCTCACTAGGCAAATGCCAGGCATTTGAGCTCAAAGGGTTAAGTCACATCAGCTCAATAAACAAACTCTCCTCTATAGGTTGTGCTGCTACGCTGTTTTCTATCCATGCAGTGTTTTCAATCATTATGGTGATAAGAGTCCTTTGTTGGTGAGAGAAATCAGTGTCTTGTAATATCTACCCTTTCTTCACTGTTTTCTTCAATCAATCAATCTTTATTAATGCTTAAGCCAAAGGCCATTCGCATGATAAAATATAAAACCAATGACAGCAATTCAGAATTATAAAATATTCCATCAAATAACATCCAAATTTAATACATAATATACTTCCAGTCACTATTTTCTTATAAAACTAGTACTGATTCAATGCTTAGGACTGTTACAAACTATTAAGAATGTCTCTTTTGTTTTGACATAACTTCTGATCCAAATGTATGCCTTTTTGTCAAGGCTAAGATAGAACAAATTTGGCTATATAAAAATATTTTTTGCATTTCTGAGAAAGATGCAATAGATTATTCTCATGTAAACAGAAAAGGCTTTTGCTACATTTTTATACTGGCAACATTACATAATGGTTCATGTGACTGAATGCAGATTTCTCACAGTATACAGTACTATTCTGTTGGCTCCTGTTAGCAAACCTGGTTCAGATTGTTTCTGGGTTAGCAAGAGTGCAACATGGCCAGGAATAAGTTGTCTTCTGATTGTCTGAGAAATAAGCTGGTGAAGTGATGTTACAGGAATCAACCAATTAGTATAGCCTGAAATCTGCATCCTACCTTCAAGCTCACACAGAAGTGACAAAGAGCAAACCAGAAACTATTTCCTATTTATAGGCTGATGTAGCTGGTTGTCTTTAGACTCTGAACCCTTTTTGAGAAAAGCCATTTGAATGAACCTGTCTACGTCCAGTCCATGACATTTTTGTATTTTTAAAGCATTTTTTTTATTTCTACAATAACCTGCATTTAAAAAATATATGCTTCTAATGTATGCATTTAAATATACACTTGAATAACTTCAAATTCAAATATTAACTATTTCCTCTCATAGGTATTTCAGTGTGCAGTCTTTTTAACAAAATGCTCATTAAAATGATTTTACACTTTTCAAAATTTAATGGAATTTTGATACGATAATTTCTTTAATTGTTTTCATCCTTTCCATTCTTAGATTTTTATAGCTTTTTCTTGTTTTAGTATTTTTAAGCTGCTCTGAGTCCTATGCTGTAACAAAGACATATTAAATAAATAAATGAAATAATTAAAATCCATTTTTCTACATTTAGAGCGCCAAAGGCTCATCTCATTATTCAGATAATTAAATATATTTGATAGGTTAATTCTAACCCACACATTTGTCCAAGAGATGTAGATCACTCAGTCATCCTCATTCAGCATATTCTTGACAGTCCCTTCATGGCTATGGGAGCATGTGCTTAGATTTAGAAGTTTTGCAGTATGTTTTAAACCTATATGTAGGACTTTTTAAAGCAACTATAAGTGATTACTTATTTTCAGTCAACTCTTGTGAAGTTCCTGTTGACACACCCTCGGATTCAGCAATATATTAGGCAGAATGTCAGGAGAGTAGACTGGACTGCAAGAAGAAGGATTCTGGTAAGGCAGTAGAAGGTTACTCGACAAAGTTCTGTAGCAACATAACCTCAATGAAATCCCACATGAGCCAAAATTTAAGAGCAACCTTAATTAGCATCAACTATCAGTTTGTTGTTTCTTACCATTATGTTGGCTCTGCCTTATGGTGTTCCTATGAATGAGAGACCTCCATGAGGCCTGGTCATCAACAGCCCTGCTTAGGTCTTGCAAGCACAGGAAGAGTTCAAGCTGGATGTGTTCTAAAACTCATTCTTTTGTCTTTTTAGCAGCTTGTGGCATCTGTAGAACTCTCTTCCTGTATCACATTTCAAATCATTTGATATTTCTGGCATCTTTCTTCACTTTCCAGCATTCACAACTATACTTTTGGAAATTGGAAATACTATTTCAACTTTTAGAAAATGTGGAAAATTATCATAAGCTTTGCATTGTTAAACTCAAAGCCATTTCAACTACTGTCATTTCAACAATACAAGGTGTATTGTTAAGGCTGTGCTATGAAGCACAATACAGTAACTGCCCTCTACACAGAAGTCTGAATTATTCATGACAGGCTATTTACTATCATGGTGGTAGTGAAATTAAGGGCACATGACCCATACTTCAAAAAGAAGGTGGGGGTGTTCCCTTTTTATTTAGAATTGCTTGTTGAAGTAAATGTTCAGAATCATTACAACTTTAAGGTAAGCAGAACTTAAACTGTCAAAAAAAAGGGTATGCTAGTAATATTGAGAACAATGTACTATAAATGAAAGAGGAGCATAGCTTTTAAAATAATTTTTTTGCAAATAGAATGCCCTTTACAATTTGCCACAGGGTATTGAATTAATAAGAATTAAACATCTAAAGATGCAATAAAACCTCCCCCTAATTGCTGTGTGCATAAATGGTCTCTAAATAGTAGTTTAGGTCTTCACTTGTCTTCAGGAATCTAGGCCTTTTTATACAATCAAGGAGAACAACTCAAAACATAAAATATCACGTATCCAGATTTTTCCCATTTGTATCCTCCTGTATACTAAAAATTGCTTGCTTATACACACAAATCAGTTTATATTTCATAGTAAGTTGTATACTTTGATTTTATTGAGCGAACAGGAGAAACTGAAAGCATGGTTAAGAATGAGGATGGTTTCACTTAAGCTTACTTGTTCCACGGGAGTAGCTGTGTTAGGGCTAGTTTAGACCTTTGCAAATTGCTCTGTGTGGAATGGCTTGATTATCTCTGCAGAGTGCAACCACATGAAGGAAGTAACCTCTGACTGGATTCTCAGAAACAGCCTTTGGCAGTGATTCACTTATGTGCAGTGGTTGAAAAATATTCCACCAGGCATATGGGAAAAAACAGCTAGAGAGACACACTGTAAAGAGATATATTGGGTCATACATTATTTTTGTTCACATGGCAATAAACTCATGGACAGTCAGGTACATCAAGCAATTTGGAAAGGTCTCAGTTATCTTTCAGTACAAAGGAGAAGCAGAAAAATTTGATTACAGTTCACAAAGACATGACAATCCAGAAACTAGCTTTCTTCCTCTAATGTACTGTAGCATTGCTTAGCAGGACTTTATTTCAGCATATATGTGGAATGGTAAAAGGAAAGTGCACATGTTTTTCTAGTTTGAGAGATACAGTGGCAATAACAGACTTAAAATAAGAAGTGCAAGTAGGAATGTAAAATACAGCTTCATTGCTGAAAGGTGTGTACAAATAGAATTAACAAACAAGAACTTTCAAAATGTTTCATATTAGCTGGGGGGATTCTTCAAGTTGTATTTTCCCCTCTCTAACAACAACAACAACAACACACACACACAACACAACACACAACCTTTCCTGTTTCATTCCAATGAGAAAGTAATCTGTTTATTAAGGGAATATGTTTCACAAACAGTAGGTCCTTGGTATCACCATAATAAGGCATTAAGTTAAAATCATATTAATATTACTTGACAGTTACAGTGGGCCCTTGGTATCTGCTGGGGTTTGCTTCCAGGTTTCTCTCTGGAGACCAAAATCCATGGATAATCAAATCCCATTAAATACAATAACATAGTCAAATGGTTCCCCTTATATAAAATGGCAATCAAAGCTTGATTTTTGGAATGTATATATTTTAAAAGTATTTTCAAGTTGTACAGTGGGCCCTTGCTTTACTCAGGGGATCCATCCCCCCCCCCGATGTAAAGCAAAATGTGCACATGCTTGAGCCCCATTAGATCCAATGGGGCTCACACTCGCCCCGCAGCTGCATGCACAATTCGTGAGCCCCATTGGATATAATGGGGCTCGTGCTTGTCGTGCGGCCATGCACACGCCCGTGCATTCTCTCATTTTTCAGGTGGCTTCAGTGTAAGCTGAAAGCCGCTTATAATGAGTCCACATATGGCGTGGTCTCACTGTAAATAGTTGAATCCATGGATAAAGCATCCATGGATACGGAGGACTGACTGTACCTATTACTACTATTACTAAAGTATTGTTGCCCTTTCTCCACTTATTTTTTTCCATTTTCATCACACGCATCTATTCCCTCTTTAATCTGTGCTTTGGTTCAATTTTTCCAAAACAAACAAACAAACAATAGATACAGTTGTACATGTTTTCTTGAATCATTTTAGAACTCTTATCAAAATGTCAGTTTTACTGGAAAAAAGAGAAGGGGTGGGAACCTGAAGCTGTCCAGATGTTGTGGGACTTAGATGGTGACCTCTGCCTCCATGACCAATGGACATCTAGAGTGCCACAACTCCCCTGCCCCAGACCAGCATACATGTGCAAAGGAACATATTTCCTTTCACCTGTACTTTATAACGTGACACATTATGATGTAAGAAATTTGAGGTCTGCGTAGTAGAAACTACACAGTAGTGTATAAAGATATCTCATGCTAACTCTATCCCATTAGAGATGCTAACCACATCCTCTGAGCCTGTTTTCTGTCATGAGCTTCAAGAGCAAATGATCTAATGACCCCATTTTGCAGCTTCAAATAGATATTAAATAGCATAGGGAGTATTCTCAAGCACCCTACAATTTCATAGCAAGGGTGGTTGTGTGTTTCACATAGTTTCTGACTTATTGTGACCTTAAGGTGAACCTGTAAAAGGTTTTTCTTGGCAAGATTTGTTCAGAGGGAGTTTACCTTTGCCTTCCTCTGAGGCTGAGAGAGTGTGACTTGCCCAAGGTGATTTTTCCATGGCTGAGCAGATATTTGAATCCTGTCTTCAGAATCATAGTACAACACTCAAAGCACTACACTACTTTGGCTGTCCAATAGCAATGGTACTGAACAGAACTCACCCAATGCCACTCTCTGGAAAAAGGTACCACTGTAACACACTACCTCATACTTTATACCTCAGTGCTGGTCCAGTAGAATACCATGATCAGTAATATCAAAAGGCATTGAAAGATCCAAGCGGATCAACCCAAAGAGTGCTCAACAATGACTCCTTTTCATCCTGGAGAGAAGTGACCAGTGGGGTCCCACAGGAGTCGGTCCTGGATCCAGTGCTATCCAACGTCTTTATCAATGACTTGGATGACAGAATTGGGGGCATACTTATCAAATTTGCAGATGACACCAAACTAGGAGGAGTAGCTAATACCCCAGAGGACAGGACCAAAATTCAAAATGACCTTAATAGATTAGAAAGCTGGGCCAAAACTAAGAAAATGAATTTCAATAGGGAGCAATGTAAGGTACTGCACTTAGGGCTGAAAAATGAAATGCACAGATATAGGATGGGTGACACTTGGCTGAACAAGACTACAAGTGAAAGGGATCTAGGAGTTCAAGTAGACCACAAACTGAACATGAGTCAACAATGCGATGCGGTAGCTAACAAGGCCAATGTGATTTTAGGCTGCATCAACAGAAGTATAGAGTCTCGATCAAGGGAAGTAATAGTGCCACTCTATTCTGCTCTGGTCAGGCCCCACCTAAAATATTGTGTCCAGTTCTGGGCACCACAATTTAAAAAGGATGTTGAGAAACTGGAGAGTATCCAAAGGAGAGCAACTAAAATGGTGAAGGGTCTGGAAATCATTCCCTATGAGGAATGACTTAGGGAGCTGGGGATGTTTAGTCTGGAGAAAAGAAGGTTAGGGGTGATATGATAGCCCTGTTTAAATACTTGAAAGGATGTCATATTGAGGAGGAAGCTAACTTGTTTTCTGCTACTCCAGAGACTGGGACCTGGAGCAATGGATGCAAGCTACAGGAAAAGAGATTCCACCTCAACATTAGGAGGAACTTCCTGACCGTCAGAGCCGTTCAACAATGGAACCCACTCCCTCACAGTGTAATGGAGTCTCCTTCCTTAGAGGTCTTTAAACAGAGGATGGATGGCCATCTGTCAGGGATGCTTTGATTTAGATTTCCTGCATGGCAGGGGGTTGGATTGAATGGCCCTTGCGGTCTCTTCCAACTCTATGATTCTAACAGAGATTCTGCAGAGTAGGTTACCTGTCAGAGCAATGAAATGCATTTTAATGCCATGTTATGGCCTAATATCAGACTGAAAAGAAACCAGATAATCCATTGCATCCAGGAATGTCTGAAGTTGCTCGGTCACCAAATGCTTGAGCACCTTTTCCAGAAAGTAAATGTTAGCAATAGGACAGAAATTCTCACATACCTCTGGGTCAAGGGAGGCCCTTTTCAACAGAGGATGTACTGCAGCCTCTTTCAAAGCACCAGGTACTTCTTCCTGGCAAAGTGAGAGTTTACTATCTCCTGAATCCACCTGTGGCGCCCTTTCAGTGGTACCGGAAGGAGCTCCGAAATGCCACTTGTATTGCTGGCCCAGCCTTTACATGGCTGCGCCAGCGATACAAAAGAGAAAAGGGCTGAGTGGCCCTTTCTATGTCTCCCTGCTGCTGTCGGGGTGTCCTTGGGGCATGAAACCCCAAGGACACCCCTTTCCAGGCTGCAGGGAAGCGACTTTTTGCTGCTTCCCTGAGGCCTGGAAAAGTGGCGGATCAGGGCCTCTGGGGTTGCTGCTGTGGCCACTGAGGCCCTGATCCGTCGGGAAAAGAGGCAGGTGCAGGCCGCCCCAAAAATGACAATAGCAACAGCAGCAGCAGCAGCAGCAGCAGCCTTTTAACCTCACCATTCCACACAGCTTCCTATAACTACAAAAACAAAACAAAATAAAAAACCTTCCTTACCAGCTTCCCATTCTTCCCTAAACAATATTGATTTGCTTTAATATAATGTTTAGTGGACAAAAGCTGTGGAAACTGCTTCTTATGAAAGATGCTAGGGTTAAGAGGCTGACTTGAAGATCAAACCTTTCCCTCACTCCCCCCTGTCATTGGTGTACTGATAACATGACAGTTGTTGTGGGGAGGCTAAGGAGGCCCTTGGGAGCTATACCTCTTGCACAGGCTATTGTTGGCAATTTCTGAAGCTCAGAAAATAATCCAAGCTGTTTCTGAGATAAAGTAGCTTGGCCTATTTCTAAGCCAGTCCAGAATGGACCAGTGAGCAGCTCACTCATTGTTAAATTCTGAGCTGTGCAAGTTGACAGTCATATCAGGATGAATTTTTTTGGCTCAGCTCCTTCCTCCTTGCAATTTAAGGAGGAGGAGAAAAATCATTCCCCAAAGACTGAAGAGGGGAATGGATGAATTTATGTGAATTGAGGGGAGGCTTACTTTAGTTAACTGAGTTGCTCAGCAAAGCTGCTGAGTTGTTCTCATTTTTGTGCATTAAAAAAAATCTTCTTTATAACACTGAGGCTAAGTAAGTAATTCCTTGTCTGTACTTTTTGCAGGAAGAGAATATACCAAGGCATGATACTGCAAAATGATGAATCACTATTCATGCAAGCATTATTGGGTAAAAAGAATGGTTCTCTCCATGGACAGCTATGAAGTTTCCAGACGTAAGGGACAGGCAAAGCTCCACTATGCTTAGCCCAGAAACAGAAAAAGGTCCCTCCTTCCATTCCAACTACCATCGCTTTGGCCTCAGAGGGAGAGACAAACTGGCAACATCTGCTGGACTTGTTCCCCTTCCCCACTGTCATTCCCTTCTCCTTTTGTGTCATGTCTTTTTAGATTGTAAACCTGAGGGCAGGGAATAAATTAACAATGTGTAAACTGCTCTGAGCATATTTTTAAAGAGCGGGGCATAAATACAATAAATAAATATTCTGTCCCCTGGCACATGGATTAAACTTTAATGCTGCTATAAAACTGCAAACAGACCCCCCCCTTTTAGCACTTTCTGGGATGTACAAAATTAAGGTAAGTACAATGTACACAAATGTCATGGAAATTCACTGGTCTATACCACAAAGAATCAAAATTTCCCTCACCCTTTTGGGGCACTTCTACACTGGCCCTTAACCCAGAGTATTAAATTCCAGAGTTGCCCTGAGTTGACACAATGTGGCCAATTGTATCCAGACAGGCTACCAAGTGAGGCTGTATCATCCTGGCAGCATTTCCCACCTGCTGCTATCAAGGCCTCACTGGCCAAGCAGCTCCTTACAAGATCTTGGCCATCACTTTTGCTGAGTAAGGTCAGAACAGGGCACCTGGCCACTGTGATCAACAGGGAGGGTGGTCGCTTTGCCCCCTCTTGGTTGATCCCATGGGCGCCCTGTTCTGACCTCAGCAGAAGCAAGAGCAATGGCCAGGCTCTTGTAGGCAGTTGCTGGGGGGTGGGGGGTGGGGGCAAGGCAGTGACAACACTGGCTCCAAAGAGGATCCATCCCCTTCCTTGTCCTGCTCAGCACAGGGTAAGGGAGATGGTACCACATTTTCTGTCTGGACAAGTGGATTGAGCCAAATTGGACCCACTTCAGAGGTCTAGAAATTCTGGAGAAAACAGTGAATTCTCATGTGCTCGATTAATGGCTTAGAACATCAGTTTCACTGCAGATGTGGCTGTACATCATATAAACAGCTCACATTGGGACTGGGGTGGGTCCAGTGTATATCCTTAAGCCCTTGGACTCCACAAAATTGGAGAGGAGCTTTTCAGCCCAGTCAACTGTACAATGAGTGTGTGCATCCAAACATCAGGCAGAGAGGAGAGCTGGTTGGGGATACATGAGACTTACTCAGATTTTAAATTCTCCTTGTGCCCTATTGTGATGCTTCTGCCTTTGCCCATATTTACTGGTGGGAGCAGGAACTGAGCTCCACGGACATCTTTTGGAGGGGAAAGCCTTTTATTGCCCATCCAATTGGATTCTGCTGCAGGGATCTGATCCCTTCAAGAACAGCAGCATTAGATGTGATGTAATCTTGAACTAGGATTTAATTAATAATTGTGGAATATAAGGAAAGTGTTTTGTTTTTGTTTTGTTTAAAAAACAAAACAAAAAAAAACCCTTTACTGCAATCCTCAAATTTTCTGCTGGCTGCTTCACTAAAGTGGAGCTTCAGTTATCTGAGATGTCCATTCTCTAATCCTAAAGTTTGAGAAACCAATTTTCTGATGCTAGAGTAATGTTCTCATTTACTATGTAAGCTAATTTATTTTATGACAAGATCATTTTAGGTACTATATTAATGTATGCCAGTATTTCAGCCTTTATGAAAGGCTTTGCTTGCATTTTCCAAGTGGAAGTTTCTTGTCTCCATGAAGTAGTTTCTCATAGCCCAGCTCAGCCATAAAACCTACTGAGTGAACTTGGGCAAGTTACATGCTCTCATCCTCAGGGGAAGGCCATGGCAAATCTCCTCTGAACAAACCTTGTCAAGAAACGCCATGATAGGTCAGAATTGTGTTAAAGGGACACAACAACAACAACTGCTTGATTTCCTGCTTCCATGAAGTATGTCTCTCATCACTCCTCTATGAGAAGATTAATATTTATTTGGATTAATGTTTATACAGTTATGAAGTTACAGCTTCACCAAACTCAGGTGAGATAGCAATTTCCCATATGAAAAAAGGTTAGTAAAAAAAATGTGTTAGATTTATGGGATTTATGTTAGTAATTTAAAAAGACATCAATGAACCCAGTACCATCTTTTGGCCTAGGCTGAGTCTCCCTTACTTGAAATGCTTGGGACTAAACATGTTTTGGATTTAGGAGTTTTTCAGATTTTGGGATATTTCCATACACATAATTAGATATCTTGAATATGGGACCCTAACCAAAATATGACCTTCATTTATGTTGCCTGAAGTTAATTTTAAACACAATATTTTAAATAATTTTGTGCATGAAACATTCGTGATTACTGAACCGGCAGAAAGCAAAGCAAAGGTGTTACCATCTCAGCTAGGCATGAGGAGAATTTTGGATTATGGAATATTTTATATTTTGGAATTTTGGATAAGGAAGAATCAATCTATAACTAGTTGATTTTAGCATAACCTTTTCTGATCCATTTAATCAGATTCTTGGAGTGGAGCCTTGGTGGTCAGACGTATATAAAATGGTGTATGTATGTGAGATGTGTGTGTGTGTTGTGTGTATAGTGAATAGTAATGGAAATGCAAAATATGGTAGAGAGGTGATCATTAATTTAAGGATAACCATAAAGAATACTTATAATGTGAGCCATGGGTTTTTTATATAAGCTTAGATAAGCAGGTAAGCATATGTCTTTGTCCAGTCCTTGTCATAGATATGGGTGCAGGGCCAGTAAAATATTGTTGTAAAGTAAGCATAAAATAGGCATGAAGAGAATCCCTTTGAAAGTGTGTATGTGCTCAGCCTGGAAACTAGTGATTTGATATATGGAGTAATCCAAGAAACATTTATTCACTAATATTTCCATTTCTTTATTAATGTAAGTTTAGTACCTTGACATCAGGGCCTCAGATGAAATAAGAGAAAGAAGGACCATCAGGCCAAGAAGGCTGCCTTGAAAAATAAAATTTGGAAAAGTTTTCTTTATGAAAGTATTAACTCTTATCCACATTTCAGGAATGTGTGTTTTTCTGTGTGCATACCACAGATATTAGGATAGTTAGTCAGTTTTGTACAAGTGACATGATTTCTTGCTTATCTGCCATACAGTTGCACCTATAAGTAATCTTTTGTTTGCTGAATCTGTATGACTATGTAAAATATATAGGACTTGCCATCATTATGATCAAACAGCTTGATTCTATATAGATCTCACACTATTGAACATAAGAGAGCTGAAGGGTGTTGTTACTAATTATGTGTTCCTATGAACTCAAATGTCTTTTATTTTTAATTATTTTGTAAAGAAAAAAGACTAGTTAATGCATAATACTATATTTTCCTTAGTGGACAGCCTTGTGACATCATCTTGTGACTGCCTCCTTGTAATAGTTAACCAAAGGACTGTCTTCAGCCTGAAGTTTTGGCTCTGAAGTTTTAAGAGCAGTGGTGTTACCTAGCATAAGGTGGCACCTAGTGTGGTCCACACCCCCCGCACCCCTCCAGTGACACCACTGAAATCAATTAATAAGATTTCTAGTTTCTAAGTATCGATTATCATATATTTTTAAAAGAGAACATATATCATTGCATGTTTCTACATGTTTTACGCGTGTCTAAATGCCTAATGTGACGTGTGTTTCAGATGAGTAGAAAATTCATGTTATCATATCTTGAAGAGTCCATTCACTGTCTGAAGTATTTCTTCTGTTTGATTGTTTTCCCTCTTATTTTGAATCATCTTGACCATCCTGGCATCCTAAAAGCAGTATATATATGTATATGCAAACATATAAAAGTAGTATTCTTAACAATTGTCTTCTCTTTCATAGTCAAGTCATAATTTTAGTTCATGTTTTCAAAAGTCATACTTACTGCCTGATTCTATATATGTTGTTGTTGTTGTTGTTGTGTGCCTTCAAATCGTTTCTGACTTATGGCAACTGTAGACTAACCTATCATGGGATTTTGTTGGCAAGATTTGTTCAGAGAGTTTGCCTTTGTCTTTTATGGTTAAGAGAGTGTGACTTGCCTAGGGTCATCCAGTGGGTTTCCATGGCTGTGTGGGGATTTGAATCCTGTTCTCCATAGTCTAATTCCAACACTCAAACCACAACACCACATTGAGGCTCGGGTAATTCAAATTAAATTCAGTAGAATTTACCTCCAGGTAAGGTAGTAGGGCCTCAGTAATAACTATACATATTGGCTTTTGTGATGCTGCAGTAGCCTCATATTCAACTTGATTTCATAATGTGTCTAAGGTCAAAGCAATCACAGCCTCTTCTCTTGTCTTTCAAACCTCCTATGTAGAGGTCATCACACAACTCTTGCTCCCTACCCTAAATTTCTTATTTGCTATCAGTGATTGGCAGGTGAGCTTAGGGAGAATTTCCTCTTATTATTTCCATTGGCACAATTCTATAGTGCCAGAATAATGACAGATATAAGTAAGGAGCAATGGCAGCTACACACAGTATTGTGTCTTGGCCTTTCTTTTTCCTCATTCATTGCTGGAAATATCTCATTGCTTTTAGCGAACATGTTCCAGCAATAGATTCTATTTTCATTCTCATCCTCATTTTTCATCCAGTGGAGTCACTATGTGGGTAGCCCTGACAAGAATACATTTATGAGACACAAAGAAACAGGAAAGCCTGAATATATTTTAGTTAAAGGTCCTCTGGGGCAGTAGCAAGAGCAGCAAACAACAAAATAGTTTCTTAAGTCACCCTCCCCCCCCCCCCCCCCCAGAACTTCTGCAAGGACATTCTCCAGAAGGAAAAGAAAGCTAGAGCATCACATTTTTAAGCCATGGAAAGCCTTAAATAAATAAGCATTCAGGTAAAATGATTGGAAACCAAAGAATCCCCCAACCTCTCCAAAATATTATCTTCTTTTTCATTCAGGACAAATATATATTATACTGTTTTGGCTGTCTGAAATTTTATAGGTTTGGATTAGTTTTCCTAATTTGGATTCCAGTGTGATTGCCATTTGAACATGGGTTGTAAGAAAAAAATATCCGCAAACTGCAAATGCAAAGCTGTTTTATTCCCCCCGCCCTCTAAAATCTATGCTCTATTTCCCTGAAAATATAAGAATATCTGATAACCTCAATCATCATAAAGTCCATTAAACCAGCAGCAGCAACTGATTCAAAATATGACAAGACATAAACACCACCATGTGGAAACATTGTTGTCTGTGCACAAAATGCTGCTGCCTGCACCAAAAACAGAACAAAACAAAAACTAAGTGAAGGCTGCACTGAACAATTCCCAAACTGTGAAGATTCTTGTCAGTTCAGGATTATTCTTCTGAATGTTTTCAACATTAATGAAACATGTTTTTGTCCAAAGACCTCTCAGATATGACAGTCTGAAGGTGGGGGGAAAATTTACCACTCATGTTTTCTATCCTGGCTGTCACAAGATGGCAAAATTTGGGGTTAAGAATCTGCTGCTCTGGTTATTATTATTTTTTGTATGCCTCCTTTCTCCCTACATGGAAGCCAAGTGGCTTATTAAAAGAGGCTAAAACAAGATAAGTTAAAAACCTGATATTAAAAGTTAAAATATAATTGAACAAGCTATCGTATTAAAGCACCATTACATTTTAAAAAGAGTAAAATAATTTAAAACCATAATCATTTAAAAACTACTACCTGGTACCGTTCTGTTCCTCCTTCATTCCACCTTTGGCAGCTCTGACCAAGTATACTTTTATCATATGGGGAAATTAGAAAAAATAAAAATAAAATACAGGTACAAAAGTGCTGAAGCTACTTCTGATTACAATAAGGTTCAGGATGACCTTAGTCTATTGATCAGCCCAGAGTTTAGAGTCTGGATATGTTACTTGCTTGAATTACAGTGCAATTCCCATAAACCAACAGCCACTGAACCAGCATGGACCATGATTCTTCATTTTATCTAGGGCGTAGAAAAGTTAACCCAGAATGTAGAAATGTCATCTGTGGAGGATATTTGTAAGAGCTATCCATCTGGCAATAAAACTTTCTTTTTCTGAATCCAACCACAGAGCTGAATATTCATGCCTTTCTTTGGACCGCTTGACATATTTCATCAAGAACTCGGTATTTCTATCACTACTGTAGAATGTGACAATTCAGTTGCTCCAAAGGATGAATCAACAGACGTAAAGGACAGGAATAACACAGTGCTTGTACTGCCTTCTTAATGCTATGTCACCATATATGATCTATAGAGCGCTTAACTTCCTAGACCTGACACTCCTACCAGGTACCAGGTTTGTACAACATGAATGATATTGCTTATGCTACCCTATTTCTATGGAAAACCATTCTTGTAGATTCTACCTAAAATCCATATGTTACTCAGAACTGAATTGAAAGAGGGGACCTTGTTTTCCTGATCTGTTACACTACCATACACCTGCCTGCTTTACTGACCCTTTCCATCCACTATGCTATTTGGTTTATATGGTGCAACTACACTCAGCCCTCCACATTTGCGACTTTGACTTTTGTGGATTTTATTATTTGCGGATTTAATTAATATGTTCTGTCTAGGTATCTCTAGATCCTCCAGTGCCTCTGCCTGAAGTTGGCCATATAGATGCACTGGAGGATCTAGAAATTCCTAAACAAAACATTTCTCTAAGCATTTATAGGTCCTCCAACATGATTCTATGGTCAACTTCTGACAGATGCTGACCACAGAGTTGTGATGGAAAACCCAGAAATTCCTGGACAGAATTTTTTAAATTTGCAATTTCTAAACTTTCATGGAGATCCTGCATCCCTAATACCAATGAATGTGAAGGGCCCACTGCATGTTGTATTTACCTAGAGTCGCAGTTTTTAAAAATGTAAGGAGAGCAAATGCTCTGTCTACTCTGTTCCAGAGCTATGAGCCTTTAAACAGCTGTTCCAGCCAGGAAAATATGCTGCTCTGATTTTATTTTTTGTTCCTTTATTTTAAAAGCATTGATTTCTTTCACAAGCACCTTCTCCAAACTGAGACCAATTTTCTTTTAATTATCAGAAGAAACAGGATATTTAAACACTGAACTTTGCTTTGAAGGCATGCAAACTGTTAAATTGGGACTCACTGCTGAGGGGACACAGAATTTTTCTGAATTTTGTATGCTTGATGAGAAAACTGTCAAAATGGACAAGAATTTACATCTTGCTCTGCCCACTATGTTGTGGCACCACCCATAACATCAGTACCACCCACTGATGAGATGTATCTGCCAAAATCCCAGGGCTGGGGAGTAGTGGTGATTTTGGGGTTACTCCTTGTCCTACTCCAGAGTAAGATATTTTTTTCTTAATCTTACTCTTACTCCTACACATGTAAAAACCTCTTACTCCTTTACTCCTTACTCCTACTCCTCAGCCCTCGGGAAAAGCCCCGGTTGCTTTGCAAGGCTCGTGTGTGTGTGTGTGTGTGTGTGTGTGTGTGTGTAAGAGTCTCTCTTTGTCTCCCAGTCCTTTCCCCAGTGCAATATAATAACATTGTTTTTTGGTGTTTCCATGTACAATAGAATAACAGGAATAAGGAGTAAGTAATATATTTTGTTACTACAGTACTTATTCCTGTTCTTACTCCTGTAAAAACCTCCTTTAACTCCTTACTCCTACTCCCCTTCAAAATCCTTCCCAAACTGGAATTCATTAGGGATGTGATAATCTCTCAGTGTCTATTATGTTGTGTTCCTTTGAATGTCAGGTTGCAAGGAGTTGTTTTCTTGCTTAACTGAAATTGACACAATTTTTAAAATATGTAATTTTTAATTTGCACAAATAAAATAAAAGGCACTTTCAGCCTAGCTACTGAAACAGAAGAACTAGCTCAAGTGTATGTGTATTTAAACTTGAGATTTGTCATTTGTTGTCTTAAAAGATGCAGGGCACTCTAGATGCAGACACTGTAATTTAATGCATTGATAACCAAAAGTGTGAGATGCCCCACAGTTCAGTGCATAACACAGACTTGGCCTCTCAAAGCCAACATATGGATTAAATGATTCTGCACATGCTGCTCATGCTGACAGCACCACTCCTGAAGCCCTCAGAGCATCTGCCTTCACTATCCTTACTGCTGGGCTTGCTCTGCTACTACTTGCAGGTGTCTGTACAGGACGATTACTGAGTTTTCACATTCGCAGATGGGGAAAATCAATTTCAGTGCCCCAAATGGAAGAAGCACTGATGTGGAATGCCACTAAACACTACTTGTTCTGTGGGTTGAAGCCATAAGGGAGATTAAAAACATGCACATTTGGAATAGAATCTTGTCAATGAATCATTGCTTTGAGGAATTGCTCAAGGGCAAATAGAAACATGCTGGTGGGGAAAGAAGTGTAATTTTTCTTTCTTTCTTTTAAAAAAAACTTAATAAATTTATTAAAGGGGGGGGGAACAAGCCACATAATATACACACATAGAATAACACTGAAAATTAGATCTATAACTATTATTTTCCAGATGTTTTTTGCAAGCTGTCTTTTTTTTCCCCTCCAGGAAAAAAATGCATTATACTGTGGTCAGTAAAATTTCCTTTGAGATACCCCTATGGCATATAAAGATATTTCCCCCCACAATATTAATAGGGAGGTAAGGATGCCAAATGTAATGATGTTTCACTGCTATTAAAAGAGCTCATCTGTTGTTTTGGATGACTGCATTTAAATATCCTTTTTAAAAAAAAATCTGAAGGGGGAATTGGTTGATTTTTTTATATTTGGGAATTTGAACCAAATATTCCTTTTTGGTGTATCTTTCCTCTTCTAGGTCTCTGTGCACAGAAGATGAAAGCTCCTTCAATATGCAGCTAGTGGTCTATGTACCATGAATAGTAATTTAATGCTAATAACAAAGACGAAACTCTAGCACATTTTGGTGTGTGTGAAGGCACAGCATAACATGTAACTGAATAGAGATCAGAATACACAGATTATTTGCCTTTATGTTTTACAGTTCTCTTATACCTTGCAATTAACAACATGATTATTTTATAATCATTAATCTTGGGAGTCACAGAGCTGGTGTGTGTGTGTGTGTGTGTGTGTGTGTGTGTATTGGAGTCATAAATCTATTATAAAGAGCCAACACTGCAAACTGAGAAGCAAAACTGTAAAAAAAATTTTTTTTTGGCCCAAAGCATATTTAGAACTATAAAAAGAGTACATGGCTCAAGCCACTCCATTTTTTAAACTTATAATATATGATTAGTGGAGGAAAAGGAGAAGGGTTTCTACCCACTGCAACATCTTTGTCTTACTTATTCAAACCAAACCCAAAGCCATGATTTCCTAGCAAAGACATGACAGCATTAGTTGTAAAGGCACCTTAGAAGCACAACTATTTCTTAAATTGTAGTACAGTTTAGGGGCAGCACGTACAGTAATGGTAGAAGCTGCCTTTCCCAGTGGAAGCAGCTTGAAGATAACCTGCTACTTACTTCAGCTCTCACCACAGCCTAAAAACCTTCTCCAGAGGTCTGGAAAATGAGGAAGAGCAGGTTTTTGGTGAATAGGATGGGTGCAGGGGCCAACATAGTGTAGTGGGTTGAGTACTGGACTATGACTCTGGAAACCAGGCTTTGAATCCCTGCTCGGCTATGGAAACCCACATGGTTACCTTGGGCAAATCACATGCTCACAGCCTCAGTGGATGGCAATTTCACTCCACCCACCCTTGAAGAAAAATGGCAAGAAAAACCTGTGATAGGTTCACCTTAGAGTTGCCATAAGTCAGAAAAGACTTGAAAGCACACAAGAACATTATTATCATCAACAACAATAACAGCAACTATAGGGGAGTGGGGAACTGAGGAATATCCCACTGTTATCCTGGTAATTGCATTCCTTTTAAAGAGAAATTATTTTCAAGCATATATATATCCCATGAATCCCGGAATTTTCCTTTCAAAACTTTAACTTCAAAATATGAACACTCGTGGACAGCCTACTGACTGTATTGCGCCAGAATTTCTTCTGAGTGCATAGAGGCTGTACTCCAAGTCTAGCTCCAACTAAGATCTAAACGTATCTCCAATACTTCCTCCTAGTCACCACAGTAGCTTCTATAAGCTGACAAACTCCCCCACACACACACACAAACTACAGAAGCAACACTGGGGCACCCAATTTTTGTGCGAGTGATCCATAAAAAAAATAATAATTGCTTTCTTACCAGCTGCCATTTCAATAGTTTCCTTGACTTCTTCGGCTTTAAAAATCAAATATTAAGTGAGCCTGGAAAAATGCTCCATACAAATATATAAATCACAGCCATAATATCATATTACAAATGATATGTTTCATTGTTAGGACACACTTCCAACAAATTGTTCTTCTGTCCAAAACAATCCATAATAAATGAAATCAAATCAAAAATACAAGTATGCATGTTGGTAGGATAGATGTTTGGCTACAGGCAGATGAAGAATACTTACAGATTTTCTTATCTTTGATGAGAAACCTTTGTGGACAATATAAGACAACTTGCTGAGAAAATGATTAATTGTCGTGAGATTTTTTTGCATTTGGTTTTTCAAATAAAAATTGATTTCATTTTCAATAAAATCCAATATTTTTGCAAACAACAGTGGGATTTTGCATAAAAGATGTTGTTTTCTGTACAAAAAAGCAGCAAGTTTTCCAAATTCAAATTTGGAAAACTTCATAAAATGAAGCAAAACGTCACAAAATTCAGCAAAATCACTCTGTAATCTTGCTTAGCATTATGAAAACTGTTGAAATGTTTCATTTTTCTAGGCAAGCAGGTAATGAGTAAAAAAATTACATCTCTAGATGGATTGTACAATTGGTAAAACTAGCACTATGTAAATGTTCACAGCAAGTTAGGGAATATTTGAAAGTAAATACCTAAAGGTTTAATGTACGATTGGGCCATATATTAATCACAGATGAAAATGTTAACTTCTCATGCTTTCTTTATTCATTGTAACGCAAAGATAAAACAATTAAAAATGGCCATAATTATCTATGAAATTCTTAATTAGAGATGGATGATTTAATATCTAGACTATTATAAGCATAGATGTATTCTATGGTCCTCTAAGATTAGTAGGATATAATGACATTATCATACTACAGTACTCTTTTGAGGATGTCATTGCCATATCATAAGCTACTGTCAACAGAGAAATTAATACTAAAAATATGGTATCAAGGTCAAATGAACCACAAGAAGGCCATACTGATAAAATAGCTTGTGGGAAGGATGACACATAAGACCATTTTTCAATATAATTATACATAAATAATTAACAGAAATCATTATGAAAACTGGATAAGCTATGTACCTTATCATAGCTATGTACCTTATGATAGCTATAATGGTATGTCTGCAATAGTAATTTTGCTGTGTCACAAGGAAACAGTATAACTTTGTAAATAATATTTTCTAAAAAGTATTTTATATAGGTGCGTTACAGACCGCTGGATTGCGGCAGTCTGCTGCCGCCGCCGGTTACTGTGTCCAGGAACCGCAGCAGCCAAACGGTGCGGTTCCCGGACGCAGCAAAGAAGGAGCGCGAAAATCGCGCTCCTTCCTGGGTCCCAGATGTGACGCCGCGAGGTGCTAGTCCGCTATGTAAAGATGGCGTCCCCCATGTGGACGGGCGGCACCATTTCTTACGCGCTCCGCGCGTACTAGGGTTGGAGGCCGTGAGGAAGAGACGGCTCTTCCTAACCCTAGTATGCGCAGAGTGCGTACTATGCGTGTGTTTGTAACGCGCCATAGTTAGTTAATTTATATCCCAGCATGAGACCCAAGGAGGCTGACAATAAATGAAAACAATGTACAACTAAAATCTAAACTTACAAAAGTTAAATATAATAGAAGAAAAATTATATTAATTGCTTAAAACATTCAAAACACATTGAAAACATATTTTAAAAAAACAAAAAACACACCTCTACCAATGTGTTAAAGGCGAAAGGTCTACATATAAAGGTCTCTGGCTACTGGTGGAAGGCAAGCAGAGAAAGGGAGCAACTAAACCTTGTGTAGAAGGGAGTTCCACAGGACAAAATCAAGTTTGCACAGGTTTGTCCTAAACTTGTTGGATGCAACTGATCTCTGATATTGTTGTGCTGGTGTTATAGAAAGTAACCTATTACTTTATTAAAATAGACCAAAAACTATTTGTTTTTACCCTCTGAACAAAATTTCCATTTCAGATTCTGGGCTGAAAATCTGTAGATGCGACAGAAACCTAATAGGTTAAACCAGCATTTGTTGAGATTGCTCTGACCCCTTAACACAATGTGTATGTCAATGGAGATGGAGAAACTGACACATCTGATTAGAGGGAATCTATAATTGGTTTATTGAAAGAATGGATATTGTTTATAGAATACATAAAATAGAGAGGGGAGATGCAATGGTACTATGTTTCAGCAGTTGATGTTAAAATAGATGAAGGCAGGAACTGAGTATTACTGTAGTTGTAAACTAAGATGACAGTCTATGGATTAGATAAATTAAGGTAGATTATATCTAATTGCTTAGCCTTATATGATACGAGGGAATGTGGAAGGTTCAGTTAACAAATGTGTCAGAAGAAAATTGGAAGTCTTTTATTGTGTTTACTATTAGTACATTTATTGTGTGTATGTTAGTATATATTTATAAATGTGTGTAGGTATAAGTAATAATTGGGTGTTTCTTTGTTTTGTTTTTTGTCCTTTTCATGTTGTTGTGTAAATATCTTTGGTTTTAACAATAAAGTTTCGATAAATTCAAAAATAAACATTGTGTATACTGTTCTCTAATTGTCCTGCTCATCCCTGAATGAACCAAATGGCAGATGTCAATTCCAATAGTAGTAGGTTAATGAATCGCTCTTTTGTCTTTTAGTTGGAACTTTAAATGAGCCCTCCAGTGACCTAAACTCTATCCTCAAAATACATCCAGAATCTTGAGTTGACTCTAGTAGTAATAATAAAAATCACAATATTTCATTAAATTAAGAAGTAATGCTCCTGAAACCCCACATAGTTATTTACACCTTGCCACGGATTCTAAGGTATACAACATGGAATTGTTGAAAACTCCTGATTTCTTTCAGTGCCTTTAGAATGTGTCAGTGGAGTTATATTTCCATAGCCAGTGTGCTGTACAATCCCAGTCCTAGGAGACCTGGGCAAAACATAAGCAGCCCTTGGTTTATTTAAGGCAAGGTTTTCAAAATGAGACAGATACAAAGGGACTTCAGAAATGTGTAGCTGTTTTTTCATTCTTAATATTCTGAATCTTAACTAGCTTTAAAAGCAACTCCATAACTGAAATTATGGAAGTAATTTAAAAATCGCAGGTGCTATGAAAGCATTTCTCCCTCCCTAAATGAAAATTAGAGCATAATACCATATTCAAACATGTTTTCTGCTAGCAATTTGATTATGAAATAAGGCCTGTCATAAATGCAGTGTACATTTAATGCACATTTCAGAATGCTTCATTAAGTACATTTTTTGTTTTTTCTTTGCTATCTGACAGGAGTACTCCTGTCCATCAATCATCCCATTCTTAGCTGGTGAATGATCCATGGGAACTAACCTGAGGTCAGAAGACTTTTCAGTTATCTAATTACTTCAGAGAAGCTGTTACGTGAAGAGAGACTTTGACAAAAATTCTACTAAAAGGAAATGAGAAGGGCAAAATAGTTTTGATGCAAGACATATTTAGCCCAAGAGACAGCTAAAGCTATTTATAATCACATAAAGCATAAATTTATAATTACAAAGGGCTGTAAATTCTATTGGTTTTAACAGTAAACTGTTAGTCCCTTGCTACAGTACAGTATATGTAATATACTGTAATATATGTGAAGGGTACATATATTACAATGTTTTCACTGCTATGTTTACAATAAGAATTTACTCCTTAGGACAATCATAAGTCAGAAACGACTTGAAGGCACACAACAACAACAAATGGAACTACAAAAATTGCATCACACAGCCTATTTTAAAATCACACATTTTAAAATAGTGAACAATTAACCATCCTGATGATCCAAGCAAGCAAGTTGAATTGGTTGCATCAAACTGAAAATTGGATCAAAATGGATGCTTTATAGAGATCATATAACGACTAGAAAGTCCTTCCTAGTTATCTGAGGCCTCAAACACATGGGCCAAAAGGAGCAGCTTCCAGCTACTTCAGGGGTGTGGTGTGCACATGACGCACACTACTCCCACTGGAGCAGCCAGAAGCCACTTTGAAGCCGCAGGCAAAAGGAGCAGCAAAATTTGCTCCTTGCAGACAACTTGTTTGGGACCATGGTAGCAGCCTGCTTTAAGAGTGGGCCATGCAGTCGGTGCGGTCCCTGGGCCAATTGTGGCCCGATCATGGTCCCCTCAGCCAAACTACTCCACCCCTAGCAAAAGCCCGTGCAACAGGACCCCTCCTTCTCTTCCCATCCTCCATTCCTTTTCCCTGAGCTGCTCTTCTCACAGAAACGAAACGGCATTCCCAGCCTCTGTGAGCCAGACCCTCAAGGACACCAGATGGCCCACACCTGGTCCAGCCTAGCACTACATATCACTATCTCTAAAGCCTAGCTAAAGCGCAACCCATCCCCCCAGCATCCACAGTTACAATACATCTGATAGAATACATCAGGATTCTAACAATCTCCTACAATTGGCACCTCTTTGAATTAGTTATAGTTTTCTCTTTTGATTTTTCTCTGCATTCAGCCTAACTGTATAGTACAGTGATAGAATACATGTAATACAAATGGTAATACATACAAATCTATTATTGTTATAGCAATAATTGATACAAACAAAATGTACCGTATCACCATTAGTTGGTACATGTAGAAAACTAAAAATTATGCTTGGTGGTGTTTGCTTAAGACTACACCCATGACATGTTTCTGCAGCTGAAATATTCTGTGTGCCAGAACAAAAAGCTAAATAAAATAGTTTAATGTACTTCTCTATCAAACTACCAATTGTTGTGTTAAATCTTTCAAATATTTATCCTAGATTTGTTCAGATGCAGGAATTTAAAGTATTTCAAGAACTATTTCATTGCATTTATTTATTATTTTAAAACCTTTTAATGGTGGTTTTAAAGACTAACTGGTGTCGGGGGGGGGGGAATTAGGCTCCTAAATTGATTCCTAGGGCAATCCTTGATTGCTCTTGCCATGGGAATTTAAAACCTGGAGAAGACTCCATTCAGAAGCCTGTGGTATTCCTATCCCACTCCCCATACAAAAGAAAATAAGAGGGAGAACAAGTCCAGACCAGCACTCCACACAGAAAGCAACTAAACAGCTTTATACTAATAATTTGTCATGGAAGAAATACTTAGTGAATTTTCTTCTTTTGCCTCCTCAAAACAAATATAAGGCTCTGGAAGGAGAAGCAGAAATCCAATTAACATCTGACTGCAAGCCTTCTGTAATGGACCAACAGTCTCAATGATGCATCAAGCTAAGTGAAAAACAGCCAAAATGCACCCAACACAAGAGATTACAAATAACACTCTGGGGAAGCTGGATAACCTATTCAGATCATTGGACACCAGAGGATGGGGATTCTTCAATTCTAGTAATGAAAAGTCAAAACTTCTTATTCTTTGTTCTACCATGGTAGTGTACCAGAGGATGAATCTGTTGACCCATATGACATGCTGGTACCAGAAGTGTCCATTTTAATTATCATAATGGAACCAATTTAATTCCAGCATGGAACATAAATTCATAATGTACAACAGGGAGAAGGGATACATCTATGTGGGTGAGTGTTCATCTGTGCACTCCCCTGCCAGGAAAATGTGGCACCATGTTTCTGATCTCATGACTCGTATCAGTGGTGGGTGACTCAAGGCAACACAGCAGGACACATGTGTAGACAGCCGCCCAGTGTTGCTGTAGAATACAGAGGTAATGGTGAGGAATCAGGCCCAGGTCCAGGTCCAGAATGCTCCAGGAACAGTCAGGAGTATTATGGCTGGTGTAGACCAGCCCTCATTCAAAGAATAGCTACAAAGTGTAGACTATTACTAGAAAAAAGATCTACTGAATAATGTAGCAGCGGGAATCATGCAGCCTTCCAGATAATGTTGGACTGCAACTCCCAACAGCTCTAGCCAGTATTAGTATTGGTGAGGAATACTGAGAGCTGCAATTCAGTAACATCTGAAGGACCATATAATGTGCCTAGCTAAGACAAAGTTGTAAGTAACTAATAGAAAAACATACACAACTATTCATTGTATTAGTACATTTTGCTGTAAATTGCCACGCCAAATTCTGACCTGGGGGGGAAAAGCCAATTCTTTTAAATGTTCAGCCACAAAAACTCACTGGCAACAGCACTCACTATTCTCATTTTCTTGTGCCCATTAAAAGGATCGAAAGTTTCAACTTCCATTTTGCTTTGTGAAGAAAATATAGTTCCTTGCTTTGTTTGAATGTACAAAACTAAGGTACAAACATTTCCACATAAAACTAGGGATAAGAAGTGGGTCATGGTAGTGATGGCAAGTGGTACCTAAACCCAGGAAAGTGGTTACTAGAAGAAATCTACAATACAGTACTTTGTGTCCCTGCTGATCCTGCCACACTATAAATCCCTGCACATTTGCAATAAGGGTACAACCTTTGTGCATTTTAAATTGAGGTACAGCTCTTTTACTTTACCCTTGATTCTTGATCAACTGGTTAATCTTGCCCTTACCAAAAACTTCTTGTCATAAGAGCTTTTTGCCCTTCAAAATACTCTTTTGATTTTTCATAGTATCCTAGTCATATAGCTGCCAAATCTAGAGTCTAACGGAGGCAACATACTACTAGAATTTGAAAAAATTACTTTTTTGGGACAACAGGTCTCAAAATCTCTTGCAATCTGTAGTCCCACACAGCAGTTTTTCTAAACCCTGCATATAATTGAATATGATACAAGCTCTCTTCATTTCTCTTGCAGCAATAGTATACATTGTACACTGTCACAAGATAGACCAAAAGAGTTAAATAAGAGCCTAATTTTTCCACACTTCTACAAAAATGTCACCTCATTCACTTTTATATACTTAAAAATATCAAATAGTAGTAGTATATTACTACAAGCCAAAGAAAACATGTCAGCAATTTGATGTGCTCTTGTTGGAAAAGTATATCAAACGTCTAGTAAGCTGGCAAAGTGTTAGACTGAACTTCATATTTTAGGGAGAAAAATGCTACCCACAGTGGACATTTGTCTATTAAAGGGCCACAGACAAAACAAATCAATTGCTTTGAGAACAGCTAGGAGCAACATATTGCTTAGTAATCGTTTTTACAGGTGGCTTCTGGACTCATACAAGGTCAGTTTATTCCAGCAATATAATATCTTATTTCACTTTAAATTTAAACTCTGCCTTGTACTGTGCACCTATATTTTATATGATCAGTGATTTGGAAAATATGATAAAAGAAAAACCTTATTAAACCATGTTGGAATCTAGATTTTTTTCTAATTCAGTGATCACTGGAGAATAACAAAGATATACAACCAGAAAAACAGAGCAACATTTGGAAGACAGCTTCTAATTTATCATACTCAAAAATAAAATAGGAGAACTGTGTTTTCCCAATGGAAAGAATTACCCTGCAAAATGTCATTCACACAGGAGAGGTTAGCTAGTGTAATTATCATCAGGAGAGAAATTCAGCCCATTAGGGGGTCATTCAATGGAGTTCAAGTCTATTCACCTCAGACACTTTAGAGCTGACTTAGTACTGAAGATTTCAATTGTTCTACAAATTCACTGCCTTAACTTTATATGCCATAGAGTAGTATTTCATTGTTATAATCAGCCATTTCTATTTTGGCTGGATTTTAGGTGGCCTCAACCACTGGGCTTTTTTCTTTTTTTTTTTTGGTTTGGTTTGGTTTTGTTTTTTTGTAAGCTAAGCTTTAAATATATGTAGATGAGGAGACAAAACTCCTGAAACATGCTGTCCAGGTGGGTAAAAATGCATGAGATAAATGGGACACTGGTATAAAGACCTAGGATCCATTTCCAAACTAAACCACTAACCTCTGCTATACAAGCACTAGCAATGAAGCTATTCATTATTTTGGACAGCATGTGTCAGGAGTCAGGAACCTATGGCCCTCCAGATATTGTTGGACTTAAATTCTGTCAGCCAGAGCCAGCAAGTGAGTCTACACTGGTTAATATATTCTGGACAGCTCCCAGGGTATTCTGGCCCCAAAGCTGCCACAATTTCCCCGTTATATGTGCCACTCTGGAGTGACATCAAATGGCTGTGCACACAGTGTCCCACTATGCTGCCGCCACTGACACAAATCATTTCCTCTGGGGCCAAAAATGGGACACCTATCATTGATCACATGGCTGGGCACCTCATTGTGACCTCAGAAGAGCAACTCACACCAGCAGTGCCAGTGGTGGGTGGCACAACAGGACACTATATAAACAGCCACCCAGTGTGACTTTCGGTGTTCTGGATTTTCTGAGAAGATCCAGAGCAAATTATTATTCTTTTAAATTCCCATTAAAGGAGGAGTGGCTCAGATTTGCTGCAAGGCTGCTTATGTATAGACAGTCCACAGCTGAATAGGGCCTTGGGGCATGCATCATCTGGGCAGGGCAATGTGAGGGCATGGGTCAATGTAGACATCCAGTGTGGCCAATAATTGAACAGCTTCCCCAGGTCACATATAGCATAAAGTTTTGTGTGGCCAGCAGGATTTTTCTCTTTGAGTACCGGCAGCACATTTCGGATTTTATAAACCCATGATATTTGATTTTGAGACTATTTTTCCAAAGTAACAAATAGTGCTTTTTACCTATGTAGAATTCAGTCACAATGTTTATGAACTAGTTGATCATAAAACTATTTGATTTTATAAACCTGTGAACTATTTGATTTGAGACTGTTTTTCTATAGTAACAAATAGTACTATTTACCTATGTAGAATTCAGTCACAAAGTTTACCAGGAAAACTTGGTTGGAATTAAGCGTCCTTCCTGTTCTTGATGACTCGCATCAGTGGCCATGAAGCCCATTTCTTTCATTCTGATTTATATTTGATCCATGTCACCTTCTCTCCCTTTATAATGCATGTTCTAGAGATGTGAATTCTCAACTATCTTATCTTCACATGTAAGGATGAATAATTACAGTTAAAATATCTACTGTACATAATTACAGTAGATTCCCCCCACTGTGGGAGAAAATTAATGTTCCTCTGCAGTATTCTACCCACATTCAAATGACCCAGAAAGTTGCAGAGGAATTATTCGGGGGGGGGGGGGAAGGGATTTTGCAGGAAACCATGTTTTCTGAGGCAAAAAAATAAAAACATTTTCTGTGAAGAAAAAGCGAAGGTGTCCTCCCCCCCCCCCCCCCCCCAAAACCCTGTGCATTTTTCACTTAAAAAAAAAATCATCCACAACATTTAAGGACATTGGCTACCAGAAAAAAAAAACTGGACAAAATTATCCCTGTTTTATTAATCTTCCTGGTAGAAAACTTGTTTTTTGACCTGAGAATGAATGATTATCACTGTTTTCCCCCATCCCCATTTTACTTGTTTTGCTGTGTTAATTGCTATGCATTTGCTTTGTTAATTTTTTGCTGCTGTTGATCTGCTATATATTTTTGTTTTTGTTATTTATTGCTATTGTTAATTGTTATCCTATTTTATTGCTATTGTTTAATATACTGCTATGTTGCATCTGTTTTTTATTTCATGTTTATTGTTATCGCTTTGTATTATTCCCTCTGTTGTAAGCCGCCCAGATTCCCAGTGATTGGGCAGCATATAAATAAATATTATTATTATTATTATTATTATTATTATTATTATTATTATCCCTAGCATTTTATGTTATTTCACTCAAATTACAGCAACCTCTCTAACAGTATACCCACAAGCTGTCTTGCATATAACCATATTTGTTTGATGTATTAAAGCAGTGATTCTCAACCTTTGGTTCTCCAGCTGTTTTGGAAGTCTGGTCCCAGAATCCACAGCTAGCATGACCAATGGTCAGGAGCACAAAATATATGAAAGGTCAAAAATTCAGAATCACTGCCTTAGAGCATACTTTTCCATGTTTAGTCCTTTCATCAATTGAATCAACTCTAGAGGTCTTCAAATAGAGGCTAGACTCCTATCTGATGGGGATGCTTTAGCCAGAGATCCTGCAAGGAGCAGGGGGTTGGAGTCAATGGCCCACGAGGCTCCTTCCAACTCTATCTTTTGGACTACAACTCCCATCATGTTTATGTTGGCTGGGGACCCAGGTTAAGGAACAATGTAGAGAGAATGGAATAGATTTTTGGATGCTGGCTTTTATAGTTCTAGACTGAGAAATAAGTCTGTTGCTACTCTCCCGGGACAGCCCCCCCCCCCCATGCCAACTGCTCTTCCAATGGCAATATTGCCCTTGAGAAATTCTCTCATTAGCCCCCCACAGTGAGATATACAGTAAATACTTTGTTTTCTTCCGGTACCTACTACGTCCTACTTATTTATCTACCCTTTAACTTCCTCTTTCCATTTTATATGTACTTCTTGCAGTACCAGTCTTTTGTTTGGGTCTTAATACATATATGAATGGAATATATATATTAAGCATAATATAGCCATTTGAATATAAAACTAGTATTATCCTGCATGAAACTAGCTATTACGAACAATGATGGCTGGCTTAATGGACAACCAAGATCAAAAGGACAGCAACAGAGAGTAAATCGGGAGGGGGGGGGAGACTTTAATCACAGTACACTTGCAAAGAGATGGGGAACGACAGTTTATGGGCTGCGTGGCCAAACATGCATAGTTATTACTAGTGATGCATGAGCATTCCCATTAACTTGCTTGGTTTCCCGAAACCTTTTGGATAATTTTCAAGAGACTTCTTGCTCTCAACACTGCCCCCCATACCAAGAAGAGAAAGGGGGGTAAGAAGAGAAAGGTTTGATGCATCTGAGGGAAGTCCCTGTCAGTCTCTTTCTGATCAAACTACCCCTTAAGAAGGAAGGTTGGTATCTACAGAACAGAAAGTTGCTAATTTTGGAAGTGTTATTTATGCTGGCAAACATCTCAGAATGTGCTGGAGTATTGCTTTCTTCTAAAAGAACTGAAGTTTTCACTCCTTTCCAGCTCAATTCAGTGAATGCAAAAAATAAATAAATAAACGGTACTCATAAGCAATATCCTTATGCCTAGGATTTCACTACCATTGCCAGCCAGTCAGCTCCCACATATTTGCAAAGCTTTCTTTATGGTTTCACTAAAAAGCAGATTTTATGAGCTGTGACACAAATTCACCAATGCTGTGGGTGCTACTTTAATGAATTGTGTGTGCATATGTGTGGTGAACCTTTGTGTTCACCTGTACAAGCAGAACTCATAACTTAAGCAGCATAATGTTTAGTTCAAAACCGGCCACTGTTAGTGATTGCTGGGGGAAAAGAACCATTGTTTTTGGTTGCTTTTGTTGCATTGCACCACTTTGTCAATATTTTATATATTAAGACAAAAATTACCCACACCACACGTAACCTACTCCTTTTTTTCTTGTCTCCATTTTCTAATGCAATCACTGTTATACAATGCAGAGCTGGGCGTCAACTAGGATAGTTTAAAAGGAAATAAAAATGGGGAGGGGGTGAGGGCCATCACTGGTGTGTGAGTCTATGTATCAATTGTCAAAAGACATGAGTGAGAGGGTGCAGGTGTGTTAATCTTCTGCTAGTAGGTTTCCCACAGAGAGCTGGTTGGCCACTGTAGGAACAAAATGTTGGGATAGACCTTTGGTCTGATCCAGCATGTTCTTATGAGAAAGGTTATTACAGTGCTTGGATAAGTATATGATGAATATGGAGCTGAATCATATCCCTTGAAGAAAACGGCAAGATAAAGAAAAAGAGCAGAGAAGGTGTAAGAGAGGAAGTGAAGTTAAACCTGAAAGCTTCAGTCTATAGGTGAGGCAACTGAGACAGGACAGAACACACCAGGGAATTCTTAACTACCTGTCTCTACCTCTATTCCTCCCTGTAAGGGCATAGTTACTTATGGAAGTGGGGCTGCACATTTAATCATGCCCAACAATTTATTGGTTTACTTGTTTGTCTTATTCTGCCCTTCCTCCAGAGCAGAATCTAAGGCAGCTCACAGAAGAAAATCAATTAAAATCCACCATTGCAATTTTAAAAACAATTAAAATCACCACAATTAAAACAATATAAAATTATTTTAAAACCTTCAAAAGTTTTAAAATAAATAAAACACATACCCCAATTAAAAAAGAAATCCAAATCCTCCCTGGTACAGTTATATATTAAAAGCTTGCTTAAACAAAAAGTGTTTTGCTTGCAAGTAAAAAGGAAAGCAGGGACGGGGCCAGGCTAGCCTCCTGGGAGCAGCCACTGAGAAGACTCTCTCTCATGTCCGCAGCCTGTGGTGGTGATGGGACCAAGAAAAACACCTATCCTCATGTACTGCCTTTCTGCTACTTAAACTCCCTCTCGCCCAGCACCACATGCTATCCATTCCTTATCCCTTACCTTCTTAACAGCTCAGGTCTACGTTATTCTCCCTTACAAACCAGTCTGTACTCTGAGATCTCCTGGGGAGGCCCTTCTCTGTGTCCCATCTCCCTCATAAATAAATCTAGTGGGACCATAGGAGAGGAGTATGTGAGTGGCTGCCGCCAGGCTTTGAAACTTTTCAGTGGTGTTAGACTGGCACTCTCCCTACTCTCTTTTTGCAGAATCAAAGTCTTTCCTATTCCAGCAGGCACTTGATCAGTGATTATATAAGCCCCATCTTACACCATGCACTCCATATCGTTAATTGTTGAGCTGGTGTGTGTGTGTTTTAATGATACATGCTTTAACCTGGGTTTATATTTATTTTTTATTTTTCTTGTGTTTTAATTTTTGCATTTTGTAGCTTTTTAACTATGTTTTTTTTAATTGTTGTAAGACACTTTGAGTCCCACTCTGGGGAAAATGTGGGGTAGAAACAAACAAACAAACAAAGCATGGGCAGTGGGGAGGGAGGATCCCCTGAAATAACAATGGAGCGCATCCTATCAAACATTATTTTGGGTGATAATGGAGAAGACAAGAGCAATGGAGAAGATAGAGATGAAGGGGGAAAACTCACTTTATTTTTATCACCTTGTTGCCACAGGGAAACTGTTTTGCTAAGCTTCAACGTAAGGAGCCAGGACAGTAAATACATGTCTTATGGAATGTTTGTATAATCAACTTCAGCTTTAATAATGTCTTACTATAAACAAAATTAAGAACTATTTGCAATCACAGTTTTAAAAATACTTTTTGGATTTTTGATGCTGTATCCCAGGGGTAGGCAACCTTTTTGAGCCGGGGGCCGGGTTGCTGTCCCTCAGACAACTGGGGGGGCGAAGCCAAAAAATAAATAATTAAATATTTTTTTTCAAACATTAAATATATAAATAAACCGGGACAAATGCAGGACAAAATTTTCAAATGGAGAACACTTTTCCTAAAAACTGGAGGACACACGAAAAAAATTGCTGCTTTTTTTAAAAAAATGTTAATATAAATGCAGGTTTCTGAGGTTTCCATAGACAATTGCCCCCCAAAGGCCCTGGCGGCAATCGGTGGCAGGACTGGGCTGGGGCCGGTCCCAAGGCCTCGCCGGGATGGATCCGGCTCACAGGCCGTAGGTTGCCTACCCCTGCTGTATCCTTTTTAAAGTAGACAGTGCCCTTTCCCTGACCAGGTTACGCTGCTGTGTGCAGTCTTTTATCAATAACATCAGTCCAATAAAAGGATTCTGGGTGGCAGGTTGTAAAATCCCCCCAGTATGTTTTCTTTGTGAAAACAGCTATGAAGAATGGCTTGTTGCTGATATAAGCCACTGTACCATAAGGAATTCCAACTCAGTCTATGTAGAACTGACAATATATATAGGTTAAAATAGGCCACCTATCAACTGCTACTGAACAAAATCAATAGCTCAATCCTCCACTTCTTTGGTAGTTTAGATTCTTTTTATTTTGTTGATAGCCCACATTCCACGGTTTTACACTGACTGAATCTCTTCTCGTTTTTTATCCTCATAGTCAACCACTTTTTCTTGCTTGTTTTTTTCCCCTTCTCTCCTCCCCTCCCTCCAAAATCCTAAATACAGGTTTGGTCTCCTTTATCGAAAATATTTGGACCAGATGTGTTTTGGATTCTGGAATACCAGTATTTGCATACCCAGACATAATGAAATATCTTGAAGATGGGACCCTCATCTAAACACAGACTTCATTTATGTTTCATTTGCACCTTATGCACAAATCTTAAAGGTATGTTCGTACAATATTTTAAATAGTTTTGTGAATAAAACAAAGTTTGTGTACAGGGAACCATCAGAAAACAAAAATGTCAATGTCTCAGCCACCAATGGAAAACTGTTACAGGTTCTGGAATATTTTGGATTTTGGAATTCTGGATAAAGGAGACTCAACCTGTACTTCTGAGTACACCATTTGGAGCATTGTGTTGTAAAAATTCTGAGGAAGCTTTCTATTTAATGGCTAATGCATTTTTTAAAAAAGTATTTTATTTATAACATACAACACACATAAAGTAAAACACACATAATAGCATTATATATATACGAATTGTTTTCTAGTACATGATTGTAACCTTACAAAATAACAATATTATTCATTCTTAATTTAAAAAATCATTTTTAAAAGAAACAACAATGTTTTTCTCAAAGTGAATGGAAGGGTTTAATTTACCTTTACATTCAAGTAAACCGTCAGTGGCATTTTAATTTCAGTAGCATATTACCATTTCTTGAATGGTTCAAACTTTCTAGCTCCTATGTGGTAAATATTTTAAGATTGTGGTACGTGGGAAAGCATTCATACACAGCAGCTTGCAACATGAATCAGAGGACATAGTTTGTTCCATGGCATTAAAAAAGACTTCAAACACCACATAGATTTGCCACAGCAGGGAGAAAATCACCATGTAATATACACCTGTTGGAAGCATCTTGAATTGATCTTATGTTATGGTCACAGTCTGTGTGCTACCTATCAGACTTTGATATAACATGCTGTACAGATTTTTAAATTTTTATTTCAAATGTTTATATGCTCCCTAATTAGCAAATGCCCTCAGAGGGTTGTATGTGTATATAAACAATAGTAATAAATCAATCAAAACTGAATCAAAATGTTAAAATATGGGAATGTTGAAAGCCACAAAGAGAAATGGCAAAAGGAAAGATAAAAATCAACAATAATGTCCTGAATCTTTGCCACAAACTGAAAAATATATATTAAATACAGTAATAAAAAAAGGGAAAGAATCTAACGTCCTATCACTATAATCCTGAAAACAAATCAGTAGTGTTCTGCAAAAAGGAAAGCTGCACTCTTTTCTTTAGGCTTGGCCTATCTAGGTAAATGATTAAAAGCACTGGATTCTTCTTAAAAGACTTTAAGGATAATCAAATGTAAAAAGTTTGAAATGCTTTATGGAAGGGGATGGGCCACTTTTTGCCACATCCTCCAACAGTTTTACATAGGCTGGAACCCTACAGAACTGATAACATTCATTTATCTGAGGCAGGTAATATGCTATTCCTGTGAGTTTGACAATAGGGAGAGAGGGCCCTTTTGGCCAGTGTTGTGGGAGATAGGAGCTAAGCAGATGCCTGACCCTTATGCATGGTAAGTAGTGAGGGAAGATAAAGTGGAATTTGGTGAACATATATGGCATCCGTTAGGTGAGAGGAGGACTCCAACACTGCCTCTTTGGGTTGTGCTACTAGAGGGGTGGAGAAGGAAACTTTCCTTGGGGCTGGCCTGAGGGGGCTGTGCTCTCAGTTTAAATCATGTGATGTAGGGGAGTTGCATGGGTTGGCCTACCAGTTGTGGGCTGGCCAAGGAGCAACCCAGCCTTTGGGTACTCCTTGGGGCTCATTGTGTTTCACCCAGAGGAAGCTGGGGATGAGGTCTTGGTGGGAGCTCTGGCCTCAGCTGCTCCCATGCTAAGTCACTCCCCCCCCCCACTAGCATCTTCCAGGGTTTAAAGGTTAAATAGTTAAAATGAAATGGCCCCTTTCAATGCATCTCTGTTGTGTAGTCTCATTATTTCTATAGCTGATCAGCAAATTAAATAAATATATAACATTAATCTTTGGAGAGGATAGCTAAGAGGAAAATTGCTTGGTAATTATTAATTATTATTAATTATTATTTCATTCACTTAATTTCATTACCAAGCAGCTTTCTTTTATTATTATTAGTAGTAGTACTAAGAAATTATTATTATTATTATTATTATTATTATTATTTGTTACCTATCTCTTCCAATGGACCGAGGTGGGGGCAACAACAATCAACAAACAACATCAGTTAAAACACTTGTTAAAACACACATCAATTTAAAAGGGCAAATAAAATGTATACATATAAAAACTATCCACATCTAAAATTCAACATTTAAAATTCAAATTTAAAATCATCAGGATAAGCCTGCCAGAAGAGACTGGTCTTTAATCCTATTTTAAATTCAGCTTGTAAAATCTCTTCCGGCAGGTCATTCCACATTCCAGGGCCAGCTGAAGAAAAGGTCCTCTGGCTGACAGTTGCCAACCTAGGCCTCGCTGACTGGAATAATTGTTCACCAGAGGACCTGCGCATATGGGACAGATTATATGGAAAATGGAAAGTATTTGTGAGTTGATTTATTTCTTGTATTATGGTCCTGGCTGTTACTTTAAACTTCACTCGGGGTGGGTGTTCACTGGCCAGAATATTCTGGGTTGCTTCTGGTATATTCTGGACCTGACCTGTCCCAAAGTCATCATTATCTGGATATTCTGGAGCAATGCTAAGCAGCTGTCTACATGTGCATCCTGCTGTGCCAGCTGGCACCACTGCTGCTGCCTCTCAGGTTGAAAATTAGATATCCAGTGTTGGTCACATGATTAGGTGCCTCATTGTGATCTCAAAAGGAGTGACTCATGTGAGTGGCAGCAGCACTAGGTGGCACAGCAAGACATGCAGGCAAATGGCCACCTGTCATCGGTCAAAAGCGTTCCATATTTTCCTGGAAAATCCGAACTGAAAGGTGGGTTTTTAAAATTCAATTTAAGGCAGGAATGGCCCAGATTTGGTGCTGAATTGTCCTTCCCCATATTAAGACAGTTTGAGGGTTTGATCCTGTACCATTTGGACAAGTTGTGACAAGGGTGGGGGGAAACCAGTTTAAACAGCCTGTGCAGACATGCCCTGAATTTGTCTTCAGTACAAAATATGCTGTATATTTGCAACAACAAATACACTGGTAAAGAGGAAGGTTTGTTGTGGAGCTCAGACTTCCTCTTGTGTTTTCTTTGATTCCTTGGGCATTTACAGTGGCCACTAGATGTGGGTATCTGTGACCTGCAGGGCCCTTTTACAAAATACAGTTCCAGTTTGGCCACATCCACACTACAGAAATAATCCAGGTTGACACCACTTTAATTGCCATGGCTCAGTGCTATGGAAATTTGGGAACTGTAGTTTGTTGTGGCACAAGAGCTCTCTGACAGAGAAGACTAAGTTCCTTGCAAAATTACAATTCCCAGAATTCCACAGCATTGAGCCATGGCAGTCAAAGAGATCTCAACCGGAATTATTTTTGCTGTGGGAATGCAGACTTTAACCGACATACTTATGGAATCTTGTAGTTTACAGTTTGGTCAGAAGCACTAGAGCTCTCTGGCAGAAAATTCTAAGCACTTCTCCCTAAACTGAAAATCCCAGGATTCTAGAGATGTTGCTATAGTAGTTAAAAGAGGAATCATCACACTATAATTGTTTGGTGTGAAAAGAGCAGTAGTTCAAAACAAGTATTATTTTTTTTCAAGCTCTGGCCATTTATTTCTATTTAGTCATTTTCTCTGTTGGACACCACTGTGTCTTTTTAGGAAGAAATTGGACTGTTTGGCAAAATGTTTGCAATGTAATACTGATAACACTTCCTAGTGAAATATGTTGTTGCTGGTGGCTCCTTTCTTGCCGATGTGCATTGCATTGGAAATACCTTTGACAGATGTACTTTTAAGTTGTATTCCTGTGGTCTGAAATTTAATTGATAGCCCATGTGGTTGGATCCTTGCTGTGCACACAAAGACTTGCTCATTCAAGTTTGGAAAGACTTAATTCCTTATTCAATTGTCAGAGGATCTCAATACTTCATCTTTATATGAATTTGTATCATACACATGCCAATTTCAATCAGATTTCTTTTCATGTATCATCTTATATAAATGTATACACTTTGCCCTGTGTATGCCATTCACTACTCTGTCCCCCTTTACTATATTTACAATCGGAAAATCAATTTTAAAACCATTCTGTCTCCAACAGTGGCTAGCTAAATAGCTCTCGTTTTGGCATGTGGCTAATAATCTTCTCCCCTTTTTGGTCCTTTATATCTTCTCTTTGTTGCTGTTGTTAACCACCCTCGAGTCAATCTCGACTCATGACGACCCTGTGGATGAGACATCTCCAAGACCCCCTATCCTCCATTACTCTTCCTAGTTTCTGCAGATTCATACCCATGACCTCCTTAATTGAGTCCATCCATCTAACATCTTCTTAATTTCTTCCACTTTTCCCAACATTATTGTCTTTTCTAAAGAGTCGTATCTTCTCATGATGTGAGCAATGTATGACAGCCTCAGTTTAGTCATCTTTGTCTCCAAGAAAATTTCAGGCTTGATCTGCTCTAGGACCCACCTATCTGTTCTTTTTGCTGTCCATGGTATCCTCAGCACTCTTCTCCAGCACCACCCTTGCTTTGTAACTACATTAATTGTGTTTGCTCTTTAAGTCTGCCCTTTGCTTCCTCTCATGGCTTTGTTTTTCAGTACTTATTTATGCTCATCTTATTGACCTCATGAAGAAGGCACATGAAGTAGACCTTTGAATGAGTATCAACTGGTTCCAAACATTGTAACCAACAGTTTTCCTAATTGCATTAAGTGTTACTAGACTTTTTTAACCTTATGGCTTTTGCAACAGATGAGAGAAAAGCAATATACTGTATATTATAAAAGCAAGACATGTTTTGCAAACATCTTCATTGAACAGAATACATTCTGTTCTTATAACTGTTTTCCTCAGTCTCGAGGGTCTGTACTCTATTTTTAGCCATTCTAAATTTTCCAATCTAATGCATTTGAAGAGTCCACAGCAGATGTCCAGAACCTTCAAGATAATTAATTAAGTCCCACTGTTTCCTTGCTACACAAAAAACAATTTGTCATTGCATGTAAAATTGTATAATTGAGTATTATAAATGTTTTCAGGCCAAGTCATGCTATGAATTATTTAGTTCATCTGTACTAATTAAAAACCTATTGGAGGATTAATGTCTCGTAACCTGACAAACTACTTTACTAAGTAACAAATTATCCACTTAATGACCTCAGACAAAATTTACAGAAACCAAGAAGTAATTTATATGAGCATACAAAACTGGTTTCAATGGGAAATTGTTCTAAATATTTATATCTGCATACAATTTAAGTCTTTGTTTCAAACATAAATAATCCAGGAACAGACATTTATCAGCCCTTTGTATACAAGTTTGCACACTGATCTACCTGCTTTTGTGTTTTAAGTTGTAGGCACTGAGTTGTAGGGAGGATAAATAACATAAATTTAGCTCTTCCAGTAGCTCTTAATAGTTCTTTCCACTCAAAGGATGCACAGGTTTCACTAAGACACATGCTTCATACCTTCTAACACTTCCAAGATGAAAATGGAACACATGCGGCCAAGCAACATCAGAGTGTTGTCAAGATAGCAAAACGTATTAATGACGAAGAACAAGCTAGGACAGCCTATGTCAGTTTGCTTTTGACTGATCGTACTGAGGAAACCAAGATTTTGCCCCCTCTTCTTTTTTCTTTTTTCTTTTCTTTTCTTTTTCTTTTTTGTCCTTGCTGAGTTAGCTAAATGCAAACTACTTTTGCAGTATGAAGTCTGTTTGCAGCAACTGAAGTAAGCTGATATTACAGGTGGTAAGCAGGTGGTGGAAGAGAGAGAAACTGGGACATTTGAAATGCAGCTGAAAAAGTGGGACAAGAGAGGATTAATTGTGACTGCCCCTGGAAAATCTGGACAAGTGGATGGTATGCATCTGGCACTGCTATTCTCTTTAGTTGGTTCCAATGGTGGATAAACATTACTATTTGCCACTGGTTATATTTAAGAAAACCGTACCTGGAAATTCCACTACTGCATGTATACGAAGATGGATGCTTTGCTCCCCCTTATCATCTATATCATAAAAAATCTGCTCAGAACAACAGGGGAGATGGCACTGAAAGATTCAGAGTGCAGAGAGAAGGACTCTAAAGTCCCGTCCCGTCCCGTCCCTTCCCTTCATTTTCTGTGAATGGTAACCAACCTTTGCTGTGTTCTTTCTCTGGAATTAGCTGGAATCCAAGCTTCAGAATTCATTATTATGTAATTTGTATGATGCATTTACAACTTTATAACATTCTATTTGTTTGAGGAGTACTAACATGTGATTCACCACTTACAACAAAGAAAGAACAAACAAATGAATGAATTAGATGATTAGTATCATGAATGTATCAATGTCTCAGGTTATAATTTCCATGGAATTCATCAAATAAAAGCAAATAATATTTTACAGAAAGTAATTCCCTATATTTGACATGTTTAATATAGTTCTCTGACTCAACAAGGTGACACTAGTAGATATTACCAGCATTCAGCTTACATAGCTCTATTTCTGATGCCACTGGAAATCCCTCTTCTCTCAATCTGGTTGAGAAGAAAATCTGTTCTTTTTCACACATGGCCTTCCCTACATTGGAGACTGGTTTATGTATTTAAAGGGACAACTCTTTTCTGTCTATACATATTCTTCCTCATTTGAAAACTATAATGCTACAGTGAAGGCAAGTATCTATAGCACATTAAAATCTTTATACTGTACATAGATTGAGCCCGACTGAGATATCAAACTTTTGACAGTAATAAATGGCCCTAGAAATTCAATCACTACACCCACATAAGCAATCATAGGATAATTTATAATTAACTAAATTACTAATGGACTCAATTTTGTTTTTAAAAGTTATTTTAGTAAGTTTTCAAATTCAAGGTCAGAGCCCTCAAGTGAACTAAAGTTTACCAAGACTTTTATTCTGATCAATATGACTGCTACATGTTCAAATAAGAAGCAGAAGGAAGTCCTCAAGGACTCTACTTACAAAGTGTTCCCACAGTCTTAAAGATACCTTTTGATGCATCTGCAGGGCTAAATATTCTGATATTCTGACTTTGAAAAGATGCTGGTATGCCCCCTGCATCTTGCCCTCTGGTTTTAACATCCACTAATATTGGGCAGTAACTTTTTTCAGTGTTCTTTTCTCATGTTGCTCTTCATCCACAACAGAATTAGGTTTGACATTTTACAAAATGTAGCCGCCACAAAAAGACAAACCATTGAATATAACAATTCAAAGAGTCCAACAAATACAGAAGCACAGAAAGAGGGAGATACAAACTCCTGAGCTACCAACTGCAGAGAAATAAAACAGAAGTAAGGAGGTAACAAGGTAAGACAAAATCAGTCAGAGGGATTTTTCCATCAATGCTAATAAACCTAATGACCAATGTAATTGGATAACTACCCATCAAATTGTGTTGAGCTTTTACAATTACTAGCCAGGCATTCCATAGGGTTCGTGTGGTACGCTGATTTGAGCACTGAGCTATGGAGACGCACTAGGTCACCTTGGGCAAGCCACACTCTCTCAGCCTCAAAGGGAGGGAAAGGCAATCCCCCTGAACAAACATTACAAAGAAAACCCCATGATAGGTTTGTCCTAGGGTCACCATACGTCTGAAAAGACTTGAAGACACACAAGAGCAATCTATAGGGAAATAAATTATTTAATAACTCTACCAAGAGAATGAAATCTTTCATGACCAAAAACTTTACCTGAAAAACTAAAAACACTTTCAAACATTAATCATGTGAAATTTAATACCAGGAGGATAGTCATGTATAGAATAAACTCACACATGTACTTGAAAATCATTGTATGGGGTTTGAGTCAAAACACCCTTCCCTCAGCAATGTTTAAATTAGAGGGGGTCAGAGCACTTGCTTCAGCTATTGATTTTAGAAATGAAAGCAGCTATAATGGAGAAGGGAAGAGGCCAAGCACTGTAACTTGCAAATTTCATAAAAGGCCTCCTTCTCTATCCCTTTGTCACAAAATTAGAGCAGGGCAACTTGCTGCTTGCTTTATCTCCTAAGACTCAGTCAATGGACTTGGTTTCTCTATCTTTTTACCATCTCAGCTGCTCTCCTCTGGATACAATCCAGCTTTTCAATGTCCTTCTTGAACTGTATGCTCTACTTCAGTTATATATCCAGACAACAACTGTATTTAGAAAGCAATGCCAGGTTGCTTCCAGACAGAAGTCTCCTAGTCATTGCTCTTCCACTGAAAGGTCTAAGCAGAAATGTAACTGAACTCCATGCTTCAGAAGCTTGGGGTGTTTTGTTTTTGTTTGGTATGTGCATATCATTATATGTTCTAAACACATGGTGACCATTTTGTTGCATGTGGGCTACATTTGTCATCTTCCCTTTTACTCCATCCCATTTTTTAGACTCTAGTGAGAAATTTAAATCAGTATTTCTCAGGCTATCTGATGGGGAGGAGTGAATCCTTCCCCTGCACCAGAAGAACCTAGCTGCAGAAAAACACTGTGCTGATATCCCTCTCTTTCTCCCAAAGTGAAATTGTATTCAGTAAAGAAACAAGAACAGAAACATTGTAAGACACACATGAGAGTTACACATATAGAGTGATATGTGAAATCCTGATTAAATGTAAGTGAACAAGCCATGGTTATTCCATATTAAATGTGTTTTTTTCTAGAAGCAACTGTGGATAAATATCTTAACTCATTGCTTTTAAGGTAAGAGAATGCCATTAAGACAACATAATAGATCTCAATAGCACAAAATGAAAGATAGTGTTCCTACCAAGCAAACAAAATTGAAAATATCAGAATATTTGTTGTATTCATCAATATATCAGGTGTGCCTTCCCTGAGCTGGTGCTTTCAAGGTGGTATGAATTTCAACTCCCATCAGCCCCAGTCTACATTCTAGTGACCAGAATGCTGGATCTTGTAGTCTAAAAATGTGGAAGATGTATTGTTGGGGAAGGCTGTTATAAATGATGCAGGGAGGGTGCATTTTGGTGGAACATTACTGACATTATGTTGCTAGAAAAGAAAGATGAGTTTAACATTATAGTCATTCAGTGTGTAACCCAACTTCCACCTTGGATACTTGCAAAATCTTATAGCCCCAGAGGCAATGCACGAACTTTCTGTATGGCCAGACTCAAAACCTTCTCAGAGATGGTTAATGCCATATCTGATATTAAAAGGTTTATGTCTCACCTTACTCTTACATTTTAACGCCAAAAGAAAAATCCTAACTTATGTCTCCTAAAACATAGTTTGGAGAGGAAGAGTGAGAGAGATGGGGGGGGGGGGGAATCAGAGTATGTTCCATTTTAATTAACTTGGTAAGATAATGCTGTCATTTAGCTGCTCATTCATTTCCATTATTAATAAAATAACAGCAATTAATTTTCTCAAGGTGAAGTTGACACTTTGGAATAGATGGAGAAGGTTTCACAAATCCTAGCTGGTTCACGTTCAGACTGAGTTATGGACATCACTGATATATCATTGTATGTATACCATTTAAGCTATTTAATTGTTTTATAATATGAATATATTTATAGTACAGTTTGAGCATCCCTTATTTGAAAATCTATAATCCAAAATGCTCCAAAATTCAAAACTTTTTTCATGGATGGTTGAGATAGTGACATCTTTGCTTTGTTTGTTCAGTGTAAACAAACTTTGCTTCATGCACAAAAACTATTAAAAATGTTGTATAGCTTTATCTTCAAGCTATGTGTATAAGGTGTAAATGAAACACTCAAGTCCTCTGTGATGAGTCTACTGCAGCCAAGAAAGACCAGGTTAGCTGCAATTACCCAGAGGACCTTCTCAGCTGCCACTCCTAAGCTATGGAATGACCTGCCAGAGGAGATCTGTCATATTACCATTCTTGACGCCTTTAAGAAGGCCATCAAGACAGATCTCTTCCGGCAGGCCTTCCCTGACTGATCCTCCTGCTCATTGATGTAGACCGTCCTGTGATTGCCCCAAATGTCCCCCCATGCCTGCCTATTTTTAAATTTTAATGCTGTTTATTTTAATCTTATTTATTCTAAAGGTTTAATTAATTTAAATTATAATTTGATGATTATATTTTAGTTAAGGGATAAGGGAGGGAATTTTAGTCTGTATGTGTTATGTATTTTTATGTAATTTTGTAAACCACCTTGATCTTTTGGAAAGGAGGTATATAACTAAAATAAACAAATAATAATAATAATTATTATTATTATTATTATTATTATTATTATTATTAATGAATTTCATGACTAAACTTGGGTCTCACCTCCAAGGTATCTCGTTATGTATATGGTAGTATTCCAAAATCTGGGGGGGGGGGGGGGGGGGGGACCTGGTCCAAGCATTTCGGATAAGGGAGATTTATCCTATATATTAATTTATCTGATCCAGATAGACTTGAATTTAAAATTCAATATTTATGTAATTAACAGGATTCACACATGTTATACAAAGAGTAAAAAAGGCATTTAAACAAAAGCTGCCTTGAATCCTGTGCTCAGAGAAAGGTGGACTATAAATTAAATAAACAAATAAATGAAACATATTTTACCTGTCTGAAACAATATCTTGGGTTTCAGCAATGGAAAGGCATTACTGGAGCAGCTGGCCTGTTAGTGTCTGAGTTCTTGCTTCCAGACCTGTCTGCACTATGCCTGACTATTCAACACAGGGTACACTATGCAGTTCCTCATGGTGATACCATATGTATCTTCTATTGTCATTCATTTTAAATGCAGTGCATATACTTTGTTGTAAGTTGCTTAGAGACTGCTTAGTTCAGTATGAAGTGGTATAAAAATGTAAATGCTATTTCTATTGCAAGCTCCTATGGAATCTTGGGATTTGTAGTTTTACAAGATATTTAACTTTCTCTGCCAAAGAGTGCTGGGGCCTCACAAACCTACAAATTCCAGGATTCTGTAGAATGAAGGCATGGCAGTTAAAGTGGAGTCAAACTGCATTATTTCTAAAGTGCAGATGCACCCTTAGTCCCAGAGTGTGGCACACACAGACCTTGGGTACTATATGCAGCCCTTTGAGTACACGTTTGAACATGGGAGGTACTTTGTGTTAAAGCAGACAAATAGCCACTGACAATTTAAATAGACAGATAGATGTCAATTTGCTCTATACATGTACAAAGATACAGAAACAAAGCACTCCCAACTTTAGAACTAAAGTAGTGGTACAAAAAGAAACCTGTCAAGGGCAGCTCTGTTGCTAGCTACATAACAGGAAAGAATTGTGGGTATACAAGACTTCCTTCTATGGCTAATCTCTGAAACGAAGCCCACATATGTATGTGTGTCCATGCACAAGAGCATGTACTCTCTCAGTCACTCTGACTTTCTGTCAGTATTATTAACCCAAACAAAAATAAATAATAAAGTATGTGTCATTTATGACAAGTCCCACTATTATGGTATGATTTTCTTTCCTATGATTCAAGGGGGAAATGCAATTACATTAAATCTTAAAGAGAACCACTATACTGCACTGAGAAGTTCAGGCATAGATAGACACAACTGCACAGACTATGATGCCCTTGCCTGTAAACCTTCTGATTGAATCCTGCCTTTCCTTAAATAATGCTAAGTCATGTATGGTATCATAGAAATGTCAGCTGATAATCAAATCAAATCGCTCTAGGAGCTTAAATGGCACGTGCCTCAGGCTGCAGCTGACAATAGACTTCTTCCAGAGAAGCAACTCATCTAGACACAAGAGTCAGGATTATTGGAGCTAGCTGTCATGCAGCTCTCTGAACTTTCTATATTTCTGTTAGCTGAGTGTATTGGCCCAAGCTGACCTTCTGTACTCTGCTAGAGGCAATCACATCAAAGTCCTTTTCTGATTATTGAAAGTGATTGGCACACAGCTAATGAGGCTCTACACCAAAGCTTCAGGATTCATCACAGCCTTGTTCAATGGAACTGCAGATTCCCATATACCCTGCCCACAATTCATTAAATCTTCCCTCTTCAAATTTCCATCCCCAGCCTAATTAGTAATTCCAGTATTTCAAGGCAAACTGATGGCTTGCTTCAATAAATCCATTGTCTTTTAATTGCTTAACCTTAACACAAAAAGGCCACTTTATTACTTTAGATACCCTAACTTTTTAATATATATCTATACACCTATACACCTAAGAAATCACCTCAATTGAAAAACTTGGCACATACAGCTGGACAAGATTCACTGGCAACAGAACAAGAATCAGCTTCCTCCAATGATTTCATAAAATAGTTAAAAATGTAGTTCCTAGAGAGACAGTGTAATGTGGTAGTTGGAAATGTGATCTGGGATATTTGATATCAAAATGTCTCCTCAGCAATGAACTCTACAGCTGGCTTTAGGCAAGTCGATATCCTTTCTGCCTCAGCCCCTCATCGGCAATATGGAAGTAGCACAATACTGTTCTGCCTCAAGAGGGCTGTTATGAGAATTACTGAGATAATGTCAGTGAAGGGCATTGAAAACTTGAAATGCACTTTATTATTATTATTCCACTTGAAGTTATTCCCCTGACCCTCTGTGTAGAAAGATTTCTTATTACTAATCCAGCTACAGCAAAGACTATTGCCACAGTCAGTGGACATACATGCTACATAATAGTACACACCGTGCACAACTCAGAATTCTTTGCTCAGGCTGCTTGCAAAACAGAATTCCCTGACAGTATTGCCAGCATGATTTTCTGAAATCCCAGATGTAATTACCAAATAACATCCAGTGGGCCAACAGTTGCTAGGACTTAAATGAACCATTAATGTGCACAAGGTTCTCAAGGATATTGTACTATTGATCAAGATTAGCATTTTCTTGTTTAAGAGCAATTAATGACTATTTGGGTTAATGAATATTTATAAAGCTAGATCCCAATCTCTCTTTAAGCTGCAGTTTCCCCACATTTCATTGCAGAACAACATAGTCTATTTTTTTTCTCCTTGGAAGAACATCATTTCTCTCTGCTGCCTAAGCTATGCACGTGGGACAAAAAATAAAAAAAAAGTTTCAGGAAAACAGACCATGCTAAATCTCCTGCTTATTCGTCTTTGCAAGGCTGAGTAGAATCATCATGTAAAGAAGGGAGGAACCAGGTCTCTTGCTATTTAACAGCTTTCTCTATGAGGAATGAACGTACAAAACTGCTTTGCACTGAAACAGACTATTCATTTATCCACCCTAGTACACTCAATCTGGACTGGAAGCAATGGTTATCCAAGGTTTCAGGCAAGATTGTTTCCTAATCCTAACTGGTGATTCCCATGCAGCTTCTAACCAGATCAGACTTGAGTTGCTTAGTTTCTGAAATCAGAAGAGATGGGTGAATTCTGGGTGATATAATGAAACTTTCCACTTTGTCATAATACGAGATTGTATCTTCCTGAGAAGGCCAACATTCTGATAGGAATGTAGGCTTCTGGATTGTGGCCCTGCCAGCAGTCAGTCAGTAGGGGTAGTGTTAGATTGCCTGGACACAAAGCAAAACAACCTGTTGCTCTAAGATTATTTGCTTAATTTGTACACTTTCCATCATACCCTTTATAAACAGCACTCATACTGCAAAGTCCTCTCCACATTTTGCTGTCGACACAACACTGAGGCAATTGCCAGCAGATAAATATTAGCAAGGGCCAAACAGGACTAATTGGCTGGATGACTTCTGCAAAGGTATTTAAATAATTTACACATACAAATTATACTTTGTAGGAAATCTTAAATATCTTCAAGATATGGAACTACTATAATAATAATAATAATAATAATAATAATAATAATAATAATAGGATTTATTTATATGCCGCCCAATCACTGGGAATCCAGGCGGCTTACAACAGAGGGGATAATAGAAGGTTCCCTGCCCTCAGGCTTATACTCTAAAAAGACACAACACAAAAGGGGAAGGGAATGGTGAGGGAGGGGAGGGGAGGGGATCAGGTCCAGCCTTCTTTTCTCCCTCTGAGGCCTGGACCAAGGCAGATGGACTGGAGGGAGGGCTCTGCTTCTTCAGGCTAGCCCTGGTGGAGCTGGGCCTGCCTGGTCAACTCCCTCATAGGCCGGAAGATGACAGGTATGGAGGGAGGAGTCTCTTCTTCCAGGCTAGCCCTGATGGAGCTGGGCCTGCCTAATCCAACTCCCTCGCAGGCCGGAAGATGACAGTTATGGATGGAGGGAGGCTCTTCCTTCAGGCTAGCCTGAGGGAGCTGGGCCTGCCGGTCAACTCCCTCATAGGCCGGAAGATGACAGATGGAGGGAGGAGTCTCTTCTTCCAGGCTAGCCCTGATGAGTGGGCCTGCCTGTCAACTCCTTCATAGGCCAGAAGATGAGTTATGGAGGAGGAGTCTCTTCTTCCAGGCAGCCCTGGTGGAGCTGGGCCTGCCTGGCAACTCCCTCACAGGCCGGAGGATAGCAGAAAATCACAGGGAAGTTAGGACCTTACTAATTTATTTACTTTATATATGCCATATTTCTCCCAGGATAGGACCCATGGCAGCTTCTAGAACATAAAATTAAAAAAAAATAACAAAAAGTTTTAAAAACCATTAAAACCAATACATTAAAAAATATAAAACGGATTAAAAATCAACACAAATTTTTAAACCATACTTCAAGAGAGGAAAGTGTATATGAGCCTTATATCTGGTCTGTCTGGTCCAGTGCTATTTAACATCTTTATCAATGACTTGGATGAGGGAATAGAGGGCATGGTTATCAATTTGCAGGAGACACAAAATTAGGAGAGTAGCTAATACCCCAGATAACAGGATCAAAATTCAAATGAACTTAATAATAAGAAAGATGGGACAAAACGAACAAAAGGAACTTCAACAGGGAGAATTGTAAGATACAGTACTGCACTTAGCAGAAAAAATGAAATGCATACACACAGGATGGGGGCACTTGGCTTAAAGAGACTATGTGGTGAAAGGGATCTAGTGTCCTATAGACCCGTGATGGCGAAGGCGTTGCACGCGTGCCACGGGTTGGCATGCGGCGCCATTCACCAGGCACGGGGCGAGGGAGAAGGTGGAATGGGCACGTGCCCCTTCTGCCTCCTCCCTACCATTTTTGGGCCTCCTGCTGTCTTCTGAGACAGCAGGAAGCCAGAAAATGGTGCCTGGCACGTGCGCGTCTGTCTCCTCCTCCCAGCCCTCTTCCCTCCCGGTTTGCCTTCGCTCGCCGGGAAAGGGCTCCACGGAGCCCTTTCTCGGCCAGCGAAGGCCGAGTAGGAGGGGGCTTGGACGCGTGCCTGGCCTCCTCCTCCTGGTTTTCCCTTCGCTCCCCGCCAAAGGGCTCCGCGGAGCCCTTTCTCAGGGAGCGAAGGCCCGAGGAAAAGGAGGCTGGGACCATCCTTCTGCCGGCCTCTGACGGCCCCAGGAAGGACCCTCAGGGGCTGGCAAAGGCCGGAGGACAGCACACCGTCTTCCACGGCCCTTTTGCCGGCCTCTGACGGCCTCAGTAGGGACCCTCAGGGGCCGGCAAAGGCCGGAGGACAGCGCGCCGTCCTCCACGGCCCTTTTGCCGGCCTCTGACGGTCAGGAGGGACCCTCAGGGGCCGGCAAACGCCGGGGGAGGAGCTTCCTCCCTCTGATAAGGGGGCGGAAGCCCCGCTCCTGGAGGGTGGAAGCCCCACCCCCTGGAGGGCAGAAGCCCCACCCCGGCACCCAGCCTCCATCCTGGGGGTGGAAGCCCCGCCCCTGGCATGCGAACTGAAAAAGGTTCGCCATCACTGTACTAGACCACAAGTTGAACATGAGTCAACAGTGTGATGTGGCCGCTAAAAAGGCCAATACGATTCTAGGCTGCATCAATAAAAGGATAGTGTCTAGATCAAGAGAAGTAATAGTCCCACTCCCAGAAGTCCCCCAGCACTGGGTCACACATGATGAAAGAATGCCACTGAGTTTGGGCACTCGGTCTCTAAAAGATTTGCCATCATTACTCTAGGTGGCTGTAAAGTTTGTATCTCCACTATCACATAGGGAGAAGAAACACATCAGCCAATTATTGTTAAAAAGCACATGACAGCCAGTAATTGGTTACGCTTTCTTAAAAACTGGACTTTGAACCTTCTTGGATTTTTGCAAAAAATAGAAAAAGAAAAAAGGGAATCTTTACTTCAGCTTTTCACCATATGGCTCTCTCTCTCATAATCTCAGACCATCCACCTGCTGATAGGGTTTGATGGGAGTTGCAGTGGCATTACTGGGTGGATGTGAAGGGTGACACCCTGTTGGGGGCTCAACCCCCATTGCAGCGGAAGGCTGAGTACGCCCCTCGTGGCTTCATCACTGGCCTCGTTCTCTCCCTACAGAGGGAGCTGGGCCGGTGACAAAGCCACGAGGGACAAGCAGCAGGGGGTTGCGCAGGTGGCAGCTGCTGCCACCTCTTGACTACCCCCCTACACACATCAGGTGTCAACAAACCTGGGGGAGTTGTAGTCCAACATTTGTTCGGGATCTGGTTGGAAAAAGCTGATTTAACTGTAATTAGTCCAAGTCAGGAATGCTATATGTTAACATGGCCCAAATGAATGCTTCCTGTTTGCTGGAATTGCTTTGTTCTTTCTCTAATTTGCCTCTCAACATACTAAGCACCAAGGATCCTTGCGAAGTAAACACTTTACCAAGCATCACTTATCACATTAAATTTTGCAAAGGTAAACAAATTGTCTCTAGGTATAGTTATCCATTTATATGGCAAAGAACTGCATGTTTTGACAGCTCCACGCAGAGGGATTCATGAGTATTTATTGAAATAGATCAATAAATGCTGAAAATATTGGTTATACATCAATTGTTAATTTTCTTGCAGTATATCCCAAACTGCCCTGTCTCATTTTAGTGCTATTTGTTGATGGCCTCATTTATGTTAACTATCTCAATTAGTCTAACACATTAATACAGTCAAATAGAACCTCCAAGAAAATGAGAAAAATGTTGTTATACTCTCAATTAAACACACCTTAATTAAAGGGCAGAAGTGGGAAGCCAGATGCCGTGGCTATTTATGTGTTAAAATAACTAATATAATGACAGCTACTTAATACTGTGAGATGCATGTAACAGAAAAAAGAACTTTTTTTCCTTTCCTGCATGTATACTTTCATTAAAATTGCCTCTGCAGTTTTGTGATACCTAGCTTCTTCATTTAAAGTTACATTAAAACTAAAAAAAAAAAAAAATTATCTAGATAATAGGTTTTCTTTACAATGATTTGTAGAGAATATCTGCTAAAATATTTTGTGACACCTAATATTAATGCTAACATTAAAACCAAAAGCAATTGCAGTGACAATAATAATGATGTTAGACACAGTTTTATAACTTTTGCAAATAAGCAAACAGTTGGCCTTCTCTGAAAATGCCAGACACAGATGCTGGCGAAACGTCAGGAAGAAACTCTTCTAGAACATGGCCACATAGCCCGAAAAACCCACAAAAAACTCTAGTTGGCCAATAGTTAAGTAATGTGACCTGCTATACTCAGCAGTTTGGATTAAAATAGATCACATTCACTGCAGGTGATGTTTCACTTTTGATCTCACTTAAAGGAGTTTGAATTCCTGGCTATATGAAATGCCATGAGTCACAAATAATGACATTAATTATCATTTCCAGTTCAGTAAGAACATTGGGAAGTACTAGTATGGGAGTGCTGCTACTGAAATTTGCAACTTACTCTAGTGACTCAAACCTAGGTTGGAATCCGAAGTTAGTATCGAGCATTCAGGTACAGATTCAAAAAGATTTAGGTACAAAATCTTTTCCCCACAAATAGCCACTGTGGGAGGAAGATGGTTGCAATCTGGATCAGGCAAGTGGCAGGTTGTGACTTCTGGATCAGAAAAATTGGGAATCTTTTCCAAGTTTTGGTAAAGAGATTAACTGGGTTATCGAAGGTGCTAAACTATATTTTCCTCAAATAGGATCAGCACATCAGTTAGCTCCTTTAAAGTTATCCAAAACTATCCAAGCTATCCAAAGCTATCCATGTAGTTTCACCATTCCACTGACACTGGAGCCACTTTTGGGCACTGGATCAGGTCACCTTTTCTAATCCCAGGAGCTTCTACTGGAGCTATCTTTCTCTGTGCAAAAAAACAATTGTAGATCCTCAGTCCAGATCAGAATTATAGCAGTAGTATATGGGTTAATGTCCTTAATACCCCCATCATATTCTATTCTGCTTTAATCAAACCTTACCTGAAATACTGTGTACAGTTCTAGGCACCACAGTTTAAGAGGGTTATTGACAACATGAAACATGGCCAGAAGAGAGCAATTGAAATGGTAAAAGGTCTGGAAATCATGCCCTGGGAGGAGCAGTTTGGAGAGCTTGGTATGTTTAGCCTGGAGATGAGAAGGTTATGAAGTGACATGATAGCCATGTTTAAATATTTGAAAAGATGACACATTGAAGATGGAGCAAGACTGATTTCTGCTGTTCCAGGGAGCAATGGATGCAAACTACAGGAAAAGAGATAATTAGAAAGAACATCCTGTCAGTAAGAGTTGTTCGACAGTGGAATATACTGGAAAGTGGTGGAATCTCCTTCTTTGGAGGTTTTAAAACAGAAGCGGGATGGTCATCTGTTAGGAATGCTTTGATTGTGTATCCTTGCATGACAAGGGGTTGGAATGGATGATCATTGTGGTCCATTCCAACTCTGTGATCCTATGATCCCCCACTGCCAGAGTCTTCATCTGGACTGAGCATTCCACAACAGTTATCTGTGAAAGAAAAATGCCACACTAAAGGGCAAACCACAGATTAGCAGCAAGAGTTAATTGGCACTACTAGCAGCCAAAGAACTATGTATATATTGTAGGAAAAATATTTTCTGCCAATGCAGTAAATCACCTGGCTTTCTATTTAAAACTAGGCAAATTTGTAAATGACCAATGATCAATTTTGAAACACCATTAACAAAAGGGTGCACTTATATTTCAATTTTCCATCACCAGGAAGAAACTATAAGCAGCAGACTCTTTTGTTATATTCTGTTTTCTTTCTTTTTCCTTTTTGAATTATACACAGAGAAATGTGCACAACTCAAAATGTGTCTCTTTGAAAAACAGCCAGTGCTCTCCTTTAAATTAAGTCCAGAAGGAGCTCATTATCATGGTGACTTATGTTTTGCAGATAACATTTCAACTCATATCAGCTTTAATTCCACAGTTACATCAGATTCACTGGATTGCAATGGGTACTCTTCAGTTTGTGCAGCCTGTGAAGTCCAATGACCTTCATGGAGGCTTGAGGCATACTTCCTGCTTTCTGGATCCTTGAATTTTGTGGATAATAAGAGCAGCCAGATTTAAATCATTAACCTGACACTTCGAAGGCTGGCCTTATCATTAGGCTTGCTGAAGTGGCCATCTCAGACAGTAGCTTTTGAATGTCATGGAAGGGCAGCAAATTCAGTTATTATAAATCCTGCTAGAGATGGAGAAAACTACTTGTGGGATTTTTGGTTTTGTGTTTCATACAGCTATGTATGTGGACAGGACAGATTACTGTTATTTTCTACTCTATACTCATCAAAATGTTTTGGGCTATTCCCATTGAGAGCAAACATAGTGATTGAGAGTTGGAGTACAACTCTGGAGACTTGAATACTCTGAATTCCCACTTGACCATGAAAACTCACTGGATGGCCTTGAGCAAATCATTCTCTCTCTCAGCCTTATGTGTTTTCAAGTAATTTCCAACTTATAGTGACCCTAATGTGAACCTATCACAGGATTTTCTTGGCAAAATTTGTTCAGAAGAAGTTCAGTGGAGGTTGAGAATGAGAAAGTGTGACATGCCCAAGGTCACCCAGTAAGTTTTCGTGATGGAGGAGGTATTCAAACTCTGGTCTCCAGGGTCATAGCCCAGCATTCAAACCACTACACCACGCTGGCTCTCTCTCAGTTTCAAAAAGAATCATCAAATCATAGTTATAGAGTTGGAAGAGACAACAAGGGTCATCCAGTCCAACCCCCTGCCATGCAGGAACTCTCAATGAAAACATTGAGACCAACAGATGGTCATCCAGCCTCTGTTTAAAGACCTCCAAGGCAGGAGACTCCACCACTCTCCGAGGGAGTGTGTTCCACTGTTGAACAGCACTTACTGTCAGGAGGTTCCTCCTAATGTTCAGGTGAAATCTCTTTTCCTATATCTTGCATCTACAGGAGTCAAAGGTACCCCCCCCCCGAGCAAATCGTGCCAAGAAAACTGTGTGATAGGTTCACATTAGAGTCACTATAATTTAGAAATGTCTTGAAAGCACACAGTAACAACAATCCCTATTAGTATCCTCTTGTAGGAAGGCAGAATTTCTGCCCCCTAAAGAAATCAGTGGCTTAACATCCTTTGAGAAAAACCAAGCTTAAAATCCTGCATATCTGAATTAGTGTCATCCAGTGTCACACTAGCTATCTGTGAGTGAGGTTCTGGAATGCACTGTGATGTTTCAACTCCAGAAAGTTTTGGATAATACTGAGTATTCAAGTGGACCCTCCAAAGTTCATCCAATCCAATGAGAAAATCCACAGTGAAAGCATCCATAACACATAGCCATCCAAGCTCTGCTTAAATGCCTCCAACAAAAGAGGTGCCACAATCTTCCATGGTCTTTGTAGTGTGCTCTAACCACAAAATTATCTGACCATGAGGAGATTTTTCTCTTGAGGATCTCTGTTCTTGCAATGTAAATACATTGGTTTGAGTCATACCCCCACCCCTGGAGCAACAAATGGTAAGTTTGCTCCACCTTCCATGTAACAGCTCTTTAAATATTTGAAAATGGCTACAAAAGCAGCTTGGTATCTTCTCTTCTCCAGGTCAAATATCCTAAGCTCTCTCAATAGTTCTTCACAGGGATTTCTTGTCATCTTCACTGTCCTCCTCTGGGCACATTCAGTATAACATGATGGCCAAGATACACTATGGCATTGTTGGTACTTCTGCTGATGCTACCTCATCACTAAGAAACATACCCTTTAAGCCAGACAGCACTCTACTGAAGTATTTCCAAGTTGCTGCAGGTTGGGGTACTGGAAAATGATGACTGCAGCACTTTCCTGGTCTCAGGTATATTGAGACAGGCAACTTGAGAGACCCATCAGGTCCTGGCCCAACCACTTTTCTCAACATGCTCTGTGATTAGAACGCTATTTTTCTAGTGGCTTGATCTACAGTGACTAAAAAACCCTTTGGCTGGGATACTAGCTAACTTAATAGGTAATTTTGGGTAAGGTCATGCTCATTTGTAACCAACTATATATATGAACCTCAAAAGTTATAAGATCATAATTCTGGCTCATGCTCTCCTAAATATTTAATAGGACAAAGATGTCAGCCTGTAAATTCTTTGATACCTCTCAGAAGCTTCAATACTATCAGATATGTGATCCTTCTGGATTAGCTTCAGCTTGTAAGCATAGAATATTTTGGAAAGCAGAACAACGTTTCTAGTACTTTCTGAGAAATGGATCCAGTGGTGGTATTGAAGGCCTTCTCTTCTATACCATGGCTATTGGTTTTTGTGGTACCTAAATTTCTGTTTCTCATGCATTTTAGCCTCTATGTGAAACTCCTAGAAGAATACATTCAAGGTGAGATGTTATCAGCATGCAGTTGAGTGGTGATACCATTAATAGTCTTCAGTACTGAAATATGTTTATAATGTTGTTTTGTGGGGGTGGGACATTCAGGAGACATTGGTCCATTTATCTTTTTTAAAAAAAAAACAACAACTCTAGAGCACATGTTACTAATGTTCTAGTAATGAGTAGCACACTACTTTTCAAAAAAACAATACACTACTTTTCAAAACAACAACTGGTAATGCCTAGGGAAATATTTTTTTAAATAAGTTCAAGATCTGACATATATGATATATCTTCCCTTCACATGTTCTTCCTTCATGTGTCCTATATCCTTACCTTAAGAAAGGCTGGCAATCACTTTGACTATATGTGCACACCCTTCTAATGGCATACCTTCAATACATATCACATTTCTGAAAACATCCCCTGTGAAAAAGCTTGGTTGTTGTTGTTGTTTTAAAAAAAACAGAGAAAAACAAAAAAGGAATGGGCTGCTGCTCTTGTGATTCTGCCCAGCCTTAGAATGTTTGGAACCCTCTTGCAGCATCATAAATAATGCTGAAAACTGTGAATTGAAAAATCTGACATATAATTTGTCTCTGAGATGCACAGTGAACTGACTCAGCTGCTGCCACCATAAAATGATGAAATGTTCCTAAAGCGAATGACCCTGTTGTTGGCATCATGTTTCATACCATCTTCTAGAAAATCTCATTTAATATAAGTCCTTTGAGGGTGCTTTATTTTAAATCTCAGAAATCTTGCTGGTGGTGGTGGGGAATACATACATATTGGATTTGCTACAGAACCTGCTATAGAAACCTAAGACCATCCTCTAATGAGGAAGTCAACTCCAATTTCTGTTCAGACACTGTGTGTTGGCTAAATTCCCAGCTTGTTAACCACCCTATTCATTCAAATCCATTACTCTCAAAAGATGAAACCAGTAGTGACACTAATCACTTTGAATCCAGAGTATTTTTTTTAAAAAAAGATGTTACTGTTGAATGAATCTCTAATGAATGTATTCAAATTTATTTATTTATTTAAGCTTTTTTTTTTTTTTTAGCAAACAGCATTTTCAATGGGAATATTCTGATGACTATGCAATGAAAATATTATCAAGTATGAAGAAAATGTCAATTCAGTGCTGGATAAAAAAACAACAACATTTCAACACACATGCAGTTCTTCTCCCTCAAAGTTTCTGCCTTCAAATATAGTTTCCTTAAGCTTTCTGATATCTATTGGCAGGAGTGTAGCTATGGGTTCAAAGAATGATGGCACTAACCCAAATGAGAATTTCCTTCCCCCATGAAATTCTACTTCAGTCCTCAAATTTCTAATGATGCAGAGAGTGAGACACTGGAAATTATTCACACCTAGAACTTTGTCATATTGGTATTCCCTTAGTATCTTTGCCCGTCCTTTTTACTTGGATGCCTAAACTGCATTTCTAAATATTCAGCTGAAGTTTTAAATTACTTCAGTGCTAGAAATTGAGGGACTGAATGAAATTTTTACTGAGACTCAGAAATCTTGTTAAGGCAATGCCCACATTTCATCCCCCATGGTAGGTACAGCCTTGTTTATTGATCATGTTCACCTCTCATGACTGTTGAGATTTACTTGGTTTGTGTATGTGTATTTTTTTTTACTAAGTTGCTTGCTTTGCCCATAACTGATCTGCTCTCATGTTTTATCTCTGAAGAAGGCTCATTTTCACACACAATATGGGATTTGTTGGGGAACAGTTAGTGATGGTAGCAGGGAATGCCAGTCTGGCAAATGAACTCAAATGCAGGTTTCTAAATTAAAATACTACATTTGTCTGGATGGAAATAATGACAGATGTAGATCTGTGCCCTATTTAACTAGGAGAAATACTGAAGGATGATGCTCATGCTGTCATAATTCAGGCATTTCTTCTGTTTACTGAACATGCAGAGGCTAAATTTGCTTCAGTGTTGATCTTCATATACATGCTAGCATGCACGCAGAAGCATACAGACAGAGTTTTGACTATATATTAGGAGAAATCACATTAAAGAAATGCCTGTTCAATGGTAATAGATTCAAAAGCATGAAGACAGAATATGCATGCAACTATATATGTTCTTTATAACTATAACTAAAGGGTATAGTGAAATTAGGTCAATCATGCTCTAGCATTTCTGAAATCAATAGGTCTTAAAATACAGTGCGCCCTTGCTTTATGCGGGGATCTGTTCTGGACACCCCCGCATAAAGCGAATAGCATGTATGCTCGAGCCCCATTGTCACTAATGGGACTCATGCAAGTGGCATGCTGCGCTGTGTGCGCCACGATCACATGCACCATTTTATTTCTGTCACGCGGTTTTTAGTGTAAGCTGAAAGCTGCGTAAAAGGTGCCTGCATATGATGTGGGCACACTGTATAACAAAATCCAAAAGTCAGAAAATGGTGATACCTTTAATCAACCAACTAAAAAGCACAAAATAAATTGTGCAAGTTTTCAAAACTTTACTAGCATCTTCATAAGCCAAAGATGTGAATCTTACAGAAGAAAAGTGATGATGTCAGAGTCACAAGAGGCATATATTTTGTCTCAGATGTTACTTGTCAGTTGAAAGGGTCTAAAGGGACCACTTCCCTTCTTGCCCAGGTGAGGACCAGGGAGAATGGGCAGTAAAGGACAGGCAATAAAATTTCAAATGCATTAGCAGCAGCAAAGTAATTTCACTGACATCCAGGCTAACTGTCCTGGCTGCCTCTTTCTTGTTACCCACATCTAATCTGATGCATTGGTTACACTGGTATATGAACTGTGATTAGTTAGCTTGAATCCAGCACCTACTAGTTTACAGAAAAATCACAGGAATGTAAACAACACCAACAACTTCAAAGTTGTGCTGGTTGACAGGAGGGAAGATTTATTGGTAAAAAGTATTAAGCACTTCATCGGATTTTTCCCCCATCAAGGGAGAAGTCTGGATTTCAAGAAAGTGGACACCAGAGTCAAACAAAGCAAAATTGACAGAAAGCTTACAAAAACCACCCCACTGCTATGCTGGCAATCCTTTCCCCTTATGCATGATTTAAGGCAATAGGAATGAGAGTGATAGTAGAAAGGACATGAACAGTATTGAAATGTTATCTCAACAAACAAACAATTAAAACTGGACAAGAGGCACTTGTGCAACTGAGGCTAGGTAATTAGGTCTTGGTAGGATCAGTTCTCAGTTAAAAGAATGGATGAAGAACAGGATGGAAGAAGAACAGGATTTTTCCTAGGAACATTAGAGCACCCAGACAGTGGCAAGCTATTACTTCAGGTAACAATTACAGTTGTCCCTCCATATTCGCTAGGGTTAGGGGAACAAGACCCCCGTGAATATGGAAAAACCGCAAATAACAAAAACACTGTTTTTACCTGAGAGGACACCTCTCTAGGAATCTCTAGGTCCTCCAGTGCAACTCTGTGGTCAACGTCCAACATACACTGACCATAGAATGGCACTGGAGTAGCTACAAATGGTCTTTCAGTGCAACTTTTAGTTAAAGTTGACCACAGAGTTGCACTGGAGGACCTAGACAGTCCTAGAGAGAAGATATTAATGAAATCTGTGAATAATCAAATCTGCAAATATCAAAGCCGCAAATATGGAGGGATGACTGTACTTATTTGTAATTTATTAGGTCTAAGCTCTGGAACAAAGTCATATGTAGGTTCAAACAACTATAGAGCTGGAGGGGACCCCATTTGGTCCATGCCTTAGGCTATGAAGGAGTTCTTAACTAGTCTTCTTAACAGTTCTAATCTCTTTTTAAAAACCTCCAATGAAGAATGCACCATCACCTGCCCAGGTAGTTTATGTGTGTGCAGATCTCTTGGGGGTCCCCTTCCTGCTTCTGCCTGAGCTGCATCGGAGACCACCTAAACAAACTAAGGGCCAGTACAGACGGGCCCTGAAGGATGCCCTCATCATGTGCGAGGGGTGCCCCACCCACACTCCACTTGCCCCTCACATGTGATGAGGGGGTCCTCACTGCACAGTGCTGAATAGACATTGTGCGTAGTGATGATGTCACTGTTGTGCGGCCTCCAGATGGCGCCACACAGCAGTGATGTGCTCATGCCGCCACCAGCTGTTTGCAGCGACGCAAAAAAAAGAGCCACTTTTTAGCGGTCCTTTTTTGCGTAGCTGCACCATGCAATTTGGTTGCTGCGGCGTGGCTACATAGCAAAGAGAGGCGGCTCCTGGCCGCCTCTTCCTGGTGCTCTGTATCGCACCTACGTTGCCAACACCTACTGATCTGACCGCCCAACCCTTTTTTTGTCCTTAGCAACTCAATAGGAAGTTACTTTCGGGGACTTTCCATCTCTAAAGCTACAAAGACTTTTCTCTCCCCCCCCCCCGGCACCCCCTGTGTTTTCTTGGTTTAACTTCAGTTACCTCATACTAAGCAAGTTTCCTTTTCTGTTGCTGCTGCTGTTTTTGAAAGGCTCATTTATTCCCCAAGGAAGAGCGGCAGGGAAGTTTTGTTGACACGTCAGCATGATCAAGAGTTCCAGGGAACCTATAATCATTATTCTATGTTCCTAATAGCCATGGGAAAGAGGGGAGAATGTTGATCCCTTACACTCACAGGAACCTGACAAAGATCTATGGCCTGTATGCAAGGGCCAAAAGGACCATGTCACCCCAGCCCTCATATCATCCTATATGGACTATGCAGACCCATAACCCCATAGCAGGATCAGCCAGTCCAAATGCTGATTCAGCAGTCCTGACCCAATCTTGGCCCAAAGGAGTCTTAGTGCAGGGCAAAAAGACTAGCATTCTTGAAATTCCAAAGTGACATCCAGCACACCACTCAGCCCTGCACATCCTTTACCTGAAGCTGCCATCACATCTTCCCTGAGCTCAGGCCCTAAATCTTCAAAGAAGGGCTTAGTGGCAGCACTACTGTACCACTGCACTGGAAAGGGGAGGCAAGTCTGGGTAGATTCCAGCTGCATCCCGGATCCCTTTTCACCACAGCTCCATATTCATAACCCCTTCATCAGCCCACCTGAATAGCCAGTAGCTGCATTGAGCAAAGGTGGGCTCTTCAACTACTAATCAGAATGCAAAGAGGAGGATATTTCCAGGCCCCTCCCCTTGTCATAACCACACTTACTAGTAAGAAAGGGCTGGAAATTTTGTCCTGATTGCTGGTGAACAGACCTCATTCACCTAATACAGCTGCTGCCTATTAAGGTGGATTGGTGGTATTTGCCTAAGAGACAATACTTAATTCTGCCACACTGCAGAATTAATGAAGTTTGACAACACTTTAACTGTCATTGCTCCATCCTACAAAATCCTGGGATTTGTAGTTTCTTGTGGATTTGTAGTTTCTCAGCTACCGAGATTGGTTGTTTTGAATTTGCAGTACAATAGTACACCTAATATCGAGAAATAAGCACTGGGAAAGCTAAGATTGTTGTCCAAGAAGAAAGGGTGGTAGCCTGAAAAAGTTTGGGGACCACTGATGTAGAATATTGGTGAATATTTCTAAATGGCCATTTATTTGTTTAACTGGGAAACACTAGGGACTCTGAATTTCAGGTTTCCCCTGCAGCCACACAGAACTTCCCTGAGAAAATATTTAGTATGTAAGTAAATTATTTCATCTGCACTAATGAAGATTTAGGAGTCAGATGCCTTACTCACCCAGAATATTTAGAAGACTTTACTCAGCATATTCTCTCACTGAAAACCTCTCTTAAAAGTAACAAGCTATTATGCAATCTTAGCCTTGTCAAAAATGTACGTGCTCATTTTACTATAACAGCCAGCCTGTTGTTAAGTAATACAGCAGAGAACATAACCAGTTTATAAAATGTTAAAGTGTACAAGCAAGAAAATGTCTGTTATTTATCTTCCATACAGTATTCAGACATTCATGAAATTGAAAGTTAATGTACCAGAGACTTTCATTATCTGACCCATTCCATTCTAACCATTAGAATCCCATAGCATTGGAGACAGAAGACCAATATGTCACCAACACAAGACATAAAGGTCACCAAAAGTAAGCGTCAATAAAGCATTACCTCTGTATTAAACTCTGTAATGCTCAGCAGGAAAAAAAACACTTGCTGAAAACAGGAATACTGTATTAGGTAATGCTTCTAACTTGAGTGTAATATGTGTTTACCTATGCAACAGGATAATGATTACGTGTCTATAAAAATAACAGATTCTTTCCCCCAGTTGCTCTATTAAAGATATTTTGTTTTCTGAAAGAAAATATATATTTCTTTGCATTGTTATGGTTACTTCAGAAAATATAAATACACTGTTTTGGCTCAACTAAAGGCAGCATTTCCTCCAAGACAACTGGAAGTTTGAATATTTGATATCATATTACAATGTACAAAATTATGATCCATTTCCACTGTGTCTAATAGTATAGTCTTGTATACACACACCCATAAAGTAGTACATCATCAGTGCTTTTAATATGAAAGTGATGATTTTAAAATAATTACATACCATAATCATGGTGTTGAAGGGCACCAGAAATAATGCTTTTGTTCTAGCCCTTGACTATTTTTTTCCCTGTAGATTCATTAAAGAATAATTAAGAAGAAAATTTCTTCCAGCTGTTTGGGAGAACTATTTGCATTATTTTACACAATGATGGTTGAATTCCTCCTCCCCCCTTCACCATGTTTATTGTTGTCTTAAAAGACAGAAATAGGTTTGATTTGGGGATAAAAGTAGGAGGTGCATGGGTGAGCAAAATTGGGGGAATAGCTGGTTGATCTGGATGTGGACAAGTATTGGATCACCTTTGTAGTACAAGAGTCACATTTGGCAGTTGGTGGCTGACTAAGGGCTACGAGCACATGCACACACACGCATACTTTTGGAAGCTTCAATCTTACCTGCATTTCAATGGCTTTGGGTATGATGGCTAGAAGGGAGCCAACTGAAAATCTCCTCCTACCCTCAGCCTGAAAAACACTGGGGGAGAGATGTTTAACCTTGCCCTACTCACTCAATGGGTCAGCTGCAGGGAAAGAGCAAGGAAACAGAATGCATTGAGATATCTCTATCCACATGACTCAGTTTGGGAAAATTCCTAAAAAGCCAGACTGGAAAGGTAATAAACTTTTCTGGGAAATGTGGGATGTGAAAAAACAGAGCCACCCTTGCATGCTCCATTTCCATGCAGAATTTGGTTCCTGATGGAGTTCAGTTCTGCTAGCAAATAGGATATGTAGTCATGAATCTTCCCATGTTCTTCAAGTGATAGTGGAGAAGAGACATGGGAGCTGCGCTTGGCATGTAACCTTTACGATATAATTACCCAGCTCTGATTTCATAGGTAGTTGTGAGGTGAGAAGGCAACCTGTTTAGAGATACTATTAACAGTAAGGCTATCTCTGGTAATCTGAATGCGTTTTATTATGATAATGTCAAGGGCATACCAGCTGGAAATATTTAAAGCATATCAGAAAGGATGTGAAGTGAATATTGGGAATGCTTACTGTTTTTCATTTGCTATCATTTAAACAATGAACCATGGTACAGTTTTAATTTAGTTGACTTTGTTCTTACACCCTGTATTAACGAACAGAAAAGATTTTGCCCTTTCATATTAGGTGTCTCCACAGGTGTAAAGAAATCCATACACTTACATGGGACACTTTTTACACGGGAATTTCAGCTACTCAACAGCTGTAGTCCTTTTCTATTAACATTCCATCATTATGTGTCTTATTTCTGGGAAAGCCACCAGACATGAAAGACACCCCTTCCCACCAGTGACCATTGGTAAAGGTTGGCTGCTGGTGCTTCCCCGTAACCTTTCCAGGCCTGGCAGAGCTGCTGGCCAGGCCTCTATAGACCAGCATTATATGCCAACATGGGGGCGTGGTATACACACACTGACCACTCCATGCTGCCCCCACACTGGCCTCATGCTACATGCCCAACCACGTGACAGGGGTGTCATAGAGCTCCATTGGCACAACGTTTAAACACACTGCACCAAAGGAGCACCAAAAAGCCACCACCAAGGCTAGGGTGCCTTTTCCATGGCACAAAAAAGAGCTGCTTTTTGCACTGTGGAAAGGCCAGATTGGGGCTGAGGCCTGTAGTTGCCGCTACCCCAATCTGGCAAGGAAAGGGGCAGCTGCAGGCAGCTCAAAGGGGCAGTCTGTTGAACCCTCTTACTTTCCTGCCTGGCCAGCAGAGCCACCAGTCCCAGAAAGCACCCCTTCCCACCAGCGCACCAAATGAACGCCCCTCTGAGCTGTCACCCACTGCAGTCTCTACCCCTTGCATCCCTACTGACACCCCTGCTCCCATCATCTGGGGAATAGGAATTGTAATCCAAGAACAGGATTCTGTTGGTGCATTATTCCAGTGTGAGAAGTAGTGGCAAGATGAAAAAGGCCACAGATGCAGCAGGGAACCGCTGGTGGGAGAGCAAGAGAGAGGACTTTTTGGAATTCCTCATGTACAGGAGGGAGAAATGGAGGATATGTCGTGGAAAACGAGGGCATTTGGGATTTCAGCCCTCACTCAAATCAGACAGGTTTATGGACCAGCCACATTCTCTTTCTCTCTAGTGTGTGAATGTGTGTTTGTGTGTCGTTTTATGGGAGTTTGCAAAGGGAAACCTCAGCTTTCCTTTCAAGAGTAATTTCCTCCCCATTTCCCTTCCCTCTCTGGAACATGTGACTGCACCTGTGGAAATGACAGTTTAGAGCATGCACAAAACAGTTTTTTCCAAGCTAACAACGGGATTTGTCCTAATCTGTCTGAAACCCAAATTCACTTTCGACCCATTTTCTTTCCTAAGTAATGTGCTTTTAACTCTTCGTTGTGTTCTGTGTGTGATAAGCATTAGCGAATTTGCTTGCTTTTCCAGGATGCCAACACTTTAACCATTTTTGGGATGGAAGCACATAGGTCACCGTGTGAAAAAGTCCCACGGCAGCAGGGGCCTGGGGGGAAGGGAGTCCTCTCTTTCTCTAGACCCTGCTGCCCTGTAAAAGCCTTGGGAGAAGCCTCCCTCAAGCCCTGCCAAGACGGCAGAGGCTCGGGGGAAGGGGATCCTCTCTTCCTCTAGACCCTTCTGTCCTGGACAGCCTTGGGAGAATCCTTCCCCAAGCCCTTCCAAGGTGGCAGGGGCTCAGAGGAAGGGAGTCATCTCTTCCTCTGGATCTTGCTGCCCTGGAATGCCTTGGGGAGAAGCCTCCCTCAAGCCCTTCCAAGGTGGCAGGGGATCAGGGGAAGGGAGTCCTCTCTTCCTCAAGACCCTGCTGTCCTGGAAAGCCTTGGGAGAAAGAAAAAGAAAGAAAAGGGTTGCCTCTCTTTCCTCTCGCTGACACCCTGTAGCTGGCCCAGCTGGCTAGTTACAGAGCGGCAGGGACATGGAGAGAAGGGAGAGTGCGTGTGCATGTGGTGGCCTTGTCCTCACGAATGATCAAAACCATGAGTTCCAAAGCTGTGAATATGGTGGGAGCTAGTTTGTTAGTTCCTTCCTGTGAAATATAGGTTTCAACAACTAGGACCCATTTATTTGTCTCTTCTGTAGTCCATAAAGTTCACAGAGCTCTCCTCCAGCATTACATTTCAAACAAGCTGATATTCTTCCTGTAAGCTTCCTTCCTTCTTTACAATTGAGGATCTTATCTATTTCCTTCATAGTTCTCCCCATCCCTGGTCTTAGTCTTCTGATTTCTTGATTACAGTCTTTGTTTTGATGGATGACTTGAAACAATGTATGGAAAATCTTTAACTATTTGGTATCTTCAATACCCTTTAACACACTTTAAAGTTATGTAAACCTTTGCTGGTCACTTTTTTGTTTTCTTAATATTCATCTATCACATTGATTGATACATGTTAATACTTCATCCCTTGGACTCCTAAAGCCATATGTCCATGATGATGAACCTGTGCCACAGGTGGCACGTGATGCCATTTTGCTGGGCATGGACCAGGGAGGAGGAGGAATGGGTACACATGTGCCTGTTCCTCCTCTTCCCTTCCATTTCATGGCCCCCAGCTGTCTCTCTGAGACAGCAAGCCAGGAAATGGTGCTGGGGAGGAATCACAGGCATGAGATTCTGGCTCCCTCTCCTGGCCTTCTCCCAGCCTTCAGCTGCCTCTCCAAAACAGTTGGAGGCTGTGAAAAGGCCGGGGTGAAGGAGGAGTGACCGGCACACAGCAGTTTCTCCTCCCCAGAGACTTTTCCTGGCCTCCCACTGTCTCTGGCAGAGCAGCTGGGAGTAGGGAAAGGTCTGGGGAAAGCAGGATCAGGTGCATGCCCACTCCTCCTCCTCCTCACAAGCCCTGCCTAACCCCCAGCTGCCTCCTCAGAGACAGGAAAGGTCTGGGAAGAGGAGGATCAGGCATGTGCCCATTCCTCCTCCACTGCACAGGCCCTGCCTGACCCCCAACTGCCTCTGGGGAGAGAGCTGGGGGGCAGGAAAGGTCTCAGGAGAGGAGGATTGGGTGCATGCCCACTCCTCCTCCTTCCCACAGACCCTGTCTGATCCCCAGCTGTCTCTCAGGGGAGGAAGAGGAGGAGGAGGAGTAGCAGCAATGGGTGCATGCCTATCAACCCCTCTCCTGGACCTTTCCTGGCTTCTAGCTGTCTGTCAAAGACTGTTGGACCCCAGGGAAAGGGCGGGGGGAGAAGTCCCACCCTGGAAGCCGTGCCTCTGGAAGATGGAAGTCCCACCCCCAGAGGACGGAAGTCCAGCCTATAGAGCAAAGAAGCCCCGGCCCAGCATGCGGACCCAAAAAGGTTCACAATCACTGCCTTATTTTTCCTCCTTTGTTAGAAGGGCTATTATTACAGTGGAGTCGCGCCTTACGTGGGGATCTGTTCTGGACCCACCCATGTAAGGTGAATTCCGCCTATACTCGAGCCCCATTAAAATGAATGGGGCTCGTGTTCACAGTGGCGTGGCATGTATGTGCTGCAGGCACGTGCCTCGTTGAATTAATAGCAGCATGGCTTCCGCATAAACCGGAACCACATATGGGGCACCCGCGTATGGAACGGGCTTGCTGTACTTTTATTGCTATAAATAAAATAAAATCCCTAAATTAGTTAAGTACATAATGGCTATACAAGAGGAATAATTGACTTATTGAAGTCAATATTTTAATACCCTTCCATTGCAATCCAAATGAACAAAAGTTGCACCAATTACCTCTGAAGGTCAAACTGGTAGGAGGGGAAGCAGACACAATGTAAAAGCCAGTAAAGAGTGATCTAATCCTGGCAGTATTTAAAGGTTTAGTACAACCCCAAAGAACAGGCTGTTTTACACAGAGGATATAAGTACACCACCAAAGGGTTAAAGCCATTTTAAAAATTCAATTACAATTAAGAGCAATACAGTATTGCAGTCTGGGCAAGAAACTGAAAAAAATGCAACACTAACTCACTATTTATGTAACTTGTTTCATTTTATTGCTGTTTCCAGTGACTGCTGTTCCAGAGTTAAGTAGATCTTCCTGCCAGCTTTTATTTTAGTAAACCTGGCACAGCAAAAAAGTAATAAACCTGGATCATTCATAAATTGTTTTAATTTACTTTGCTCCTCAGATAAAAGGAATGATATTTCCTGCCTCTGGAACTTATTTTTTAAGAGGCTGTAAAAGTGGCCAGAATATTCCTCTTATATTATACAAACAGTAATGGTTAATTTATTTATTTAAAATACAAACAAACAAAAAAAAAGGATGAAAGGAGGAGAGGTGCCTTGACTCCAGGCTTCTTGACACTAAACCATAACTGCTGTAGAAGTAATGCCCTTTCGTGCAGATTGGGTACAGGATGCTAGCCAGATTGTGGGAAATATATTTGGCCTAATGTCAGAACCATTCCAGCACCTTGACATAACCTCAAAATTAGACTGATGATTCTGGCACTGGAAAGGTATCTTCTGTTCTTCTAACAGAGAAGTGGTGAGGCTTTGGAATGGATACATAAAAGGTATGTCTGAGGTTAGCTTGGGGCTCAAACAAGAGAACTTGTCACAGGCAAGCAGGGATCAAAATGGAGGTAGCCAGGAGCAAGTGCTAGAAACAAGCTGCTGGGACTATACCTGCAAAAACTCTCTTCCACTACCTCTGTAAGTTAATTAAAGAACAAAGGTTATTCAAAAATCCCAGGGGCACATTCAATACCTTTGAGCATTCACAAAATAGCTCAGGAGATGCCAACATGTATATGTTTATCAGGTCTTAGCTTGAGCTAAGAGCTACTGCCCTTGGGCTTATGGCATTTGTCATGAGCCAATCATCTCCCGATATGGTAGTTTTTACAACAGCAGAAGCATCAGATTATAAAGACCTTGGGAACTCAAGGGCAAGATGTTGTTCCAACACATCCCAATATGGTCAGACAGAATCTCTGTGATTGTTCAGGACTGGGAGAGGAGCTGCAAACAGCGCCAACATTTTTCAGCAGATACACTTGAGATAATTCATGAAAAATGAGAAAGCATTCTGGCAAGCCTAGTTAAGATCTTGAGGGGATTGTCTACCAGTTTAGGTGCACAGAACTAGTTGTACGGTTCCTTGCAAGCCAGTGAGACCATGGTGCATATCCATGATATAAATCATATGAAGTATCTATGCCAGTTCCTTACAACCTGCACAGTGTTGCCAACAAGCCTCGAAGATAATTCCCGGAAATGTTTGTCCAAAACCCGCTGAATCCCCCCAGATCACATGGAATATTAAGTCACAATTCCCGGAAAATTCCCATAATGTTAAAATGGCAGATGTTTTGCAAATAAACATAAACATAATTGAATAAAAATAATTGTAACTTATTTCAACTCTCAAAATCACCATTGAACCAAACAAAGAATCTTTCAGTCCTTTTAAGATATTTATTTTGACATGAAGGGGGTTCAGGAAGCTTTGTGCCAAATAGAAATGTGTTAGGCTGCAACCGCACTGCAGAAATAAATCCAGTTTGACACCCTTTTAATTGCCATGGCTCAGTGCTAGGGAATCTTGGGAGTTCTAGTTTTCGGATACATTTAACCTTCTCTCTCAGCCAACTCTGGTGTGACAACAAACTACAATTCCCAGGATTTCATAGCACTGGGCCATGGCAGTAAAAACGGTATGAAACTGGATTGTCTCTGGAGTCTGGAGTGAAGATGCAGCCTGAGTTGGGTCCAAGATACACTGCAGAAATAAACCAGTTTGAAACCACTTTAACTGCCCTGGCTCAGTGCTAGGGAAACCTGGGAAGTGTAGTTTTGTGAGAAAGAGCTCTGGTGCCACAATGAACTACAATTCCCATGCATCTGAGGAAATACGCTTAAGTCTAGGAAAGCTCATGCTGCCAACTTTTCTTTCAGTGAGTCTCAAAGGTGCTACAAGATCTATCTCTCTATCATCATCACCATTATTATTATCATTATCAAATCCAAATGCAGCTGAAGAACTGGACTTAAATTGGCAACACTGATATCCTGTAGACTCATTCTCTGGGGCTGTGATATGGAAGTGTGCAGGCAATTCCCTTGTTCAACCAGGGAATCCTGGGAATTGTAGTTTGTTGTGACATGTTGAGAGGAGACACTGCTTTTACCGGCAGCCAGGGCTCCATGCATGAAATTCTGGGCTTGGTGGTTTGTTGTGCCCAGAATCCCATCATTGCAGGGAGCTTTGCAGTTAGAAGCAGTGCCAAACTGGATTATTTCTGCAGTATGGATGGCAATGGAAAAGAGAACGAAAAAGAGAGCCACAAAACAAAATTCTTGGAAGACAGAGCAGGGATGCCAACTTACCAGGTGTTCTGCCCATGCTCAGAGGCATATTTAATCACTAACACACACACACAGTCTCAAGGACATCACATTCACATCACACAACTAACTAGTAGGGCAGCTCATGGAAGGGAGGGAAGATGGAGATAAACACATCCCTGATTATTCTACCCAGGTGCTCTGCCCATGCTCAGAAGCACCTTTCCACCTCTTTTTCTCCTCCATTCTTCTACTTTTCCCCTACTAGATTTTCCTCCCGTTGACCCAAATGGTCCTCACAATACAACAACAACCCTGAGAGGTAGGCTTGGGGCACTCTGCCCAAGCTCAGGAATTCAGAAATTCAAATGTCACTCTCAGGCACACACAGAAGTCCCAACATCAAGCCATGATACCATTATCAACTATTGCCTTTGTGTGCCTTAAAACTTATGTCTTACTTGGAAATTCAAGGCAATTGGGATTAAGCCAGCCAAATCCCTCACTCCTCCTGGGCAACACTTTGTGCCTGGGTTGGTTGCTTGCCCAATGCCTGCCTCTCTCTCTCTCCAGCAGCCGCTTTGCCTGGAGCGGAGCCTGAATGCCTGAGGGGGGGGGGCAATCAATCACTGTCCTCTCTCTGATTGGTTGAAAAAACTGTTAGTGTGATTCCTCCAAAGAGTTGGTTGGTTTGCTCTTGTTGCTCCGTTCTGAACTTCTCGCTCTCAAAGGGAGTCATTGGAGAGAGAGAGAGAGAGAGAGAGAGAGAGAGAGAGAGTTTTTTCTTCAGCCCTCTCTCTGATTGGCTGAAACTGTTACAATCCAAAGGGTTGGTTGCATGCTGCAGGCAGTCTTCTCAGGCTGGAGCTGAAAGTCACCGAAAATGCACTGAAATAGAGGAGGGCGCGAAAATCACACGAAAAGCTCTGAAAAGTCCCCGTTTTCGTGTGAAAGTCGCAAAATTGGCAACACTGAACCTGTTAATCCTGGAGAGAAGTAACCAGTGGAGTCCCACAGGGCTCTGTCCTGGGCCCAGTACTGTTCAACATCTTTATCAATGACTTGGAGGAAAAAATTGGGGGAATACTTATCAAATTTGCAGATGACACCAAATTAGGAGGAATAGCTAATACTCCAGAGGACAGGATCAAAATTCAAAATGACCTGAATAGACTAGAAAGCTGGGCCAGAGCTAACAGAATGAACTTCAACAGGGAGAAATGTAAGGTACTGCACTTAGGGCGAAAAAATGAAATGCACAGATATAGGATGGGGGACACCTGGCTTAAGGAGACAACATGTGAAAGGGATCTAGGAGTCCAAGTAGACCACAAGTTGAACATGAGTCAACAGTGTGATGCGGCAGCTAACAAGGCCAATGCGATTTTAGGCTGCATCAATAGAAGTATATTGTCTAGCTCAAGGGAAGTAATAGTGCCACTATATTCTGCTCTGGTCAGGCCCCACCTGGAATATTGTGTCCAGTTCTGGGCGCCACAATTCAAAAAGGACATTGAGAAACTGGAGCGTGTCCAAAGGAGGGTGACTAAAATGGTGAAAGGTCTGGAAACCTTGCCCTATGAGGAACGACTCAGGGAGCTGGGGATGTTTAGCCTGGAGAAAAGAAGGTTAAGAGGTGATATGATAGCCCTATTTAAATACTTGAAGGGATGTCATATTGAGGAGGGAGCAAACTTGTTTTCTGCTGCTCCAGAGACTAGGACCCGGAGCAATGGATGCAAGCTGCAGGAAAAGAGATTCCACCTCAACATTAGGAGGAATTTCCTGACAGTAAGGGCTGTTCGACAGTGGAACACACTCCCTCGGAGTGTAGTGGAGTCTCCCTCCTTGGAGGTCTTCAAACAGAGGCTGGATGGCCATCTGTCGACGATGCTTTGATCTGGATTTCCTGCATGGCAGGGGGTTGGACTGGATGGCCCTTGCGGTCTCTTCCAACTCTATGAGTCTATGATTCTATGATTCTATGCATTAAAAAGGCAGGTAACCAACCAAGCATTTAAATCACATGTCATAATTCACCAGGTACATGTCCACCTTAAACTGCATTGAAATTACTAGTGTGAGTGTCAGAACATGCAGCTGCATTCACTGGAATGGGCCATATGTTGAAGATCACATTTCGATTGTGCCCACAGTGAGGGAAAAATAATTTAAAGAAGTATCTCCAGAGTGGTAATGAAGTATGGATTTTTCCAGCTCCTAATACAATCTACTGTAGTTAGATACTGACTAAAATACAATACTGTTTAGCGACCTTTGTGAAAGAGGGACCAAAGGATTCAGCCAGTTGCAAATGTGTATATATAAAGTGACAGAAGAAAAATTAAACAGTACCCAGCAAAAGTACCAAAGAACAGAGTGCAAATTATACAAGAACTAAAAATACATACAAAAAGTTGTGGCATCTAACAATGTACCAATATGTGAAGGTTGCAAAGTTTCAGCATTTGGCATCATGGAAAAAAAAATTTCAGTTACACTAAGAGCATTTGAATGAGGAGCTTTTCCATGGCAATGCCTGTGCTAACTTGCTCTGTGGATGAATAACCTCTGGGGATATCAGTCCAGCTTCAATGCAGTGTCAGTAAAAATTCGCCTTTCTGTGTAAATGAAGAAATGTCTGTAGCTGAGCTCCCAGATGACTGGACTGTAAAGGCCAGAAAGCACTTTGATGCTGGCTAAGAATAGAACCAATGAAAATGTAAAATGCAATTGGCAAAGTGAACCTAAAATCTGTGCCGAAAACACATTTCTATTCTACCAACACTAGTGATGTTATTTTTCACTTATGCCTGACATCTTTCCTTATCTGATCACATTTCCCCTCAACCTCAATAGTATAATTTCTTCACCTGTCTAGATTTTAGATCCATGTCAGGAAAAGAAAGAAAGAAAAAGAAATATGATTTATGCAGGAGGAACAAAAACAATTTAATCTCTAAACAGATTTTACAAAGCAGTGGCAATAGGCATTGGCACCGAATTTAAATTTTAAATCTGAATGTCACATCCTCATAATTGTCACAGCATTTGCTGCAAGTTCAACACATTTTGTGCATTAAGTGCCAAAACCCCACTGAATGTTCACATGTTCATAATATTATAATATTCGTAGGAAACATAAGAAAATTCTATTCTTGGCAAGTTTCTGGAACGTCTTGTTAAAAACATTGAAGCCATGCTAACATCAAGATTAAAGGTTTATTTATCTCACAGTAGGGCATGAAAGGACATTTTGATGGAAAGCATTTGACAATCACAACTGTACAATTTTATATAGATGAGCTTATAGACTGATACATCTGTACTTCGGATTTGCACCAGTACAGCTATAAATGGTATTATTACAGGTTATAATAATGATGATGGTAATAATAATAATATTTATTTCTTACCTACTTCTCCCTAAGGATTGAGACAGGGAACAACAGACAACACATGATACTGAAACAGAACAATTTTCAATATGGGCCTAAATCCAATTATTAGTCCAAACACACAAATATACTGATTCAATGGGCCCTCCTTAGCTGGGACTAACAACTGGATTTAGGCCACTGTACTTAATAAATATTGACAATATTTTTCAACTTTCAACAAACCTGTAATAGATAAAATGCTTGTGATTTTTTTCCATTAAGGTTGCACAGCCTTTGTGGTGACTGTGTGCTGCTTTCAAATAATATAAAATTAGAAAAATTAACAGAATAGTTTGAAAACAGTCTAAGATACCCCAGTAAATGTAGACAAGTATTGGAATTAATCATTAAAGTTGCATTCCTGTAACTGATTACATGGGAGTAAGTCCCAAGGAACTCAGATTGCCGTATACACATGTAGAACTAAGATTTAAATTGGGAGCAGAGGTATGAAATTAAAGCCTTTTGAAGGCAACTAAATGTCAGAAATGATTTTACAAACAATCTTTGTCTCTTAATATTCATCAATATATCTTGATAAATATAAATATTGTCAGTAATGTGAATACAAAGACAACTTTATCTTGGTGAATTCCTTCAGTACAATGTCTGAGATCATCTACTGTACATAGCTAGATGATAAAAGTCTCACATCCTTTTTTGAAGAACAAGAAAAGAGGAGGGGACTCAGTGATTGTAGCTGTAGGATTCTTCATTGGTTGAATAATACCACTGAGGTTAAAAAAAGGAGGTCAGGAATATGAGCTGGAGTTCAATCTACTGCATCAAACCTGTATCTTTCACACATCATATATGATTTATCCAGAAGATGTTCTGAGATAGTGAAAAGTGTTAAAATATGCAATGAATACAGGTAGTTTTCCCCATTTTAAAATGCATATATATTGAAAAGAGATCAAAACATGTCCCTAAATGTTTTAAGACTGAATTTTAACATTATAACAAAATTTAGCCACTTTTTCTTCCTAACCAGCTGTGTGTCTCCTTTTCCCAGGTGTAGTCTGGGATCTGTAGTTAGGATCACAGGGAAGTACAAGCAGGTTTTTATACTAGGGACATGTCTTGCCTTAGAAAATACAGTCTGGCTGCAATGTTGGACTGTGAAGGCCAATCCTATCATGAAGGCTCTTAATGAAGCCTTCTATAAGCGTGGCTTAAATACAAACAGATATTACAGTCTAAAATCCTCTTCTGGATATCACTTGTGGAAGCTTTTTCCGTAGGAGATGTAGGAGGTCCAGCTATGTGGCTAATATATAATGCTTTACTGAGTAAAGAAAATCGACATTTTAGGTTAAAAGAGAGAAAGCAAATTGGAGAAAGAAAGTTTTGCTATAAATTGGTTTCCCTATCTACAAATAGCAGAAAGATTTAAGTTATATAGAAAGAACTGGATTTTCAGCCAATAAAGAATGAATTTGTGAAAGTTACTTAGCGAAAGAAGAGAAACATATGATTGCAAGAATTTATAAACTGTTGTTGAAATATAATACAGAAAATGAGCAAATCAAGGAAAGCATGATGAGCTGGTCTAGGAATGTGGGGCATAACATAGATCTCTGGGATATGTGGACTAAGGACATCTAAACTTTGATATAAGTTAAAATAAAACGGTCATAAAATGATGTACAAATGGTACTTGTCACCAGACAGAATAGCAAAAATGTACAAAGATGTCAGTAATAAATGTTGGAAATGTGATGAAGAGGTGGGGGCTTTCTTTCACATGTGGCGGAATTGTCCTAAAGCAAATAAATTTTGGCTATTGATAAGATCAAGAATGTAAAAAAAATTGAAAATAAAATAACTTTATACCTGAAGCATTCTTGCTAGACTTTTTTGGATTTGATAGACAGAAAGAGATGGGCAGCAGCAACAAGATATGCTAGATATTGAAAGATACTGAAGACTCCATCTGAGGATGAATATATATGTAAATTAGTAGAAATTGCAGAGCTGGACAAATTAACTGAACTAATGAAAACCAAACCCATGGAACAGTTCTTGCAAGAATGGGACTCACATCTTATTTGCAGCTAAAGGGTGGTAGTGATGGCTTTGAAGATTGATTGAATTTATTTAGGTTAAGAAAGAGATGAAGTTACGAGGAAAGGGGGGTTATTTTCTGTTTTAATTATAAGGAGTTAAAATTAAGATTGAATTGAATATAGGAAGTTTATATATATAAAGAATAGGGGAAAGGATTGTGGGATATGCTGTTTGTCTTGGCAAATGGGAAGTTAGATTTTTTTTCAAGGAGTGATGTATATGTCTATATTGTTGTGGTGGGTTGTAATGTTTTGTTTTGCTACTATATAGTTTATATGTCTACAATGTATGTGTTTATAGATCATTAAATTAAAAAAAAATGAAGAGGGGAAATGAGCCAATTTTGATGAGAGAACATGGCAACAGTTTGATTTCAAGTCCATGATTTCAAACCGTATAATGTAAAATCCTTATGATTCACATAATGCAGTTTTTGACACTGGGAGGACCTATCTGCCATGTTAGTTTTCTGCAAATCTGCCTAAATGCATTCAGAATGCATTTGCTTCCTCTAAATCTACTGGTGTGTCCAACTTTCTCCTTCCCTTCCTTCAGCTAGTGAAAAATGATCTGATTAAAGCTCTTTTTATAAGCAGCAGAGTTTTCCTTTGTACTTTTTCAAAGCTAAAAATGATTGGCAAGACATTAATAATAAACCATAATGCAGCTAGTCTTCATACTGCTAGAAACAACAGTGGCTGGTAGAGAGCCAGCCATCAGTGGCTAGGAAGTAATAATGTGCCCACATACCTGGCAGCAGAAATGGAACACTCACTGATAGATGGGAATAAATATAAAGGCTGATAGTACTGTAATAAAACAATGATGATAGCCTACAATTATTTATTACAGGTCACGGATACTGCTGTTTGTGCAGGCAAAGCTATAAATGGAAGTTGACATCAATGGATGATTTGGAGGGGGAAAGCACAGCCTATTTCAATTGGGGAGTTGCCATTTCATTTGTTTTTGAGTAAAAGCTATTATCTAGGTTGAACTGAACATGATCTTCAGTGGCTCAAATGATAAAGTGAAAGTTAATGTTTAACCTGCTTTGCCTTTTCCAGCAGCTTTTATGAAGTAATGAATGCCTAAATACATCACTGGGCGCCAAGTATACCCATACATAAGTAATTCTTCCTAGAACTTAAGTTACTATAAATATTGTTATTTATTCCAGAAAACATGAAAAATATCTCCCATAAGATATTTATGATTTAAAATAGAGGTATTTCAAAGCAGGTATTTTGAAGTGTAAAGTACTTGACTATTCTGGTTTAATTCATTCTCACCACAATCTCTGATTATAACAGATGACCACATCTCAGGATGAAAAGAGGTGATTCTGTACTGACAGAAGACACCCGTCAGCAAGACACTGAGGGAACTGCTGTAGTTATCTGCAACACTTGTGGGATGTTTGTCCTCTTGCCCGCAGATGTGGGGAACTTCACCTGCACCAAGTGCAAGTTGGTAGCCCTCTTAGAAGAGAAATTACAGCAGCTGGAGGCTCAGGTATCCACACTTCAGCATCTTAGGGAACAAGAGGATTTCCTAGATGGAATGGAACAAATGGTCTTGGATGGGGAACCACACAGAGGAAGTTGCTGGGGAGGAAGAGGTCACTTCACATATACAGGAGGCAGGCAGACGGAGGAATGTCACACAGAGAAGTAGGGAAACAAGGGATTGTTCTGGGAGCTTGCAGCTAGAGAATCGATTCAAAGCTCTTTCCCTTATCAAGGAAGATGAGGAAGAGCAGCATGGACAGATTTCACAGAGAGAGCAGGGGAGCCTGGGAATGCCACCACAGGGAACAGTTGCTGCTAAGCCTCGAAGGAGACGTGTGGTCGTAATGGGGGACTCCTTGCTGAGGGATACAGAAGCAGTGATTTGTGGGCCTGACAAAATGTCTCGAGAGGTGTGTTGTCTCTCTGAGGCAAAAATCTGTGATGTGACAGAGAGGCTGACAAGACTGGTCAAGCCTACTGAGCAATACCCCTTCCTTTTGGCCTAGTGGGAACCAATGACACTGCAAGACACAGCCTTCAGAATATCATAAGGGATTAAGAGGCTCTGGGTAGGAAGCTGAAAGAAATGGATGCAAAGATTGCCATATCATCTCTTCTCCCAGTCGAAGGGCATGGTCCAGGAAGGGAGAGGAAAATAGCAGAGGTGAATAACTGGCTTCGCAGATGGTGCCACCAAGAACGATTTGGATTTCTTGATCATGGTCTGCGGTTCCATGAGGAGGGACTTCTGGCAAGGGATGAGTTGCATCTCATGCCAGTTGGCAAAAATGTTTTTGCCAACAGTCTCAAAAATTTGATCAGGAGGACTTTAAACTGAGTTATGTGGGGGAAGGAGACAGTATTCTGGAAGGCAAAAGGGCTGGAGAAAATAGTCAAACTGTCACAGAGAGAACAAGGCAAACAGTGCAAGGACGCAACAGTGGGAGACAAAAAAGCTTGCACAGACAGCATGTAGCAGAGGTGAATAACTGGCTGTATTCACGGTCTTAAATGTCTCTACACTAATGCACAGAGCATGGGAAATAAGAAAAATGAACTTGAACTCCTAGCACAACAAAGCAAATATGATATAATAGGCCTCACTGAAACCTGGTGGGATGAGTCTCATGAGTAGAATATAAAAATAAAGGGGTATAACCTTTTTAAGAGAAACAGGTCAAACAGGAAAGGAGGAGGAATAGCCTTATATGTCAGAGATATTTACACCAGCAAAGAAATCCAGGACATCAATACTGAAAGCCAGGTGGAGAGCATCTGGATAAAAATTAAAGGGGAGGAAAACAACAGTTATGTTATTGTGGGAGTCTACTATAGACCTCCAAGTCAGATGGAGGAATTGGAAGATGTCTTTCTAGAACAGATGGCCACACACTCAGAAAGGAGAGGTGTAGTAGTGATAGGTGACTTCAACTATCCTGATATTTGCTGGAATTCAAATTCAGCAAAATCCTCAAGATCTAGCAAATTCCTCACTTGCCTTGAAGACAATTTCATTGTCAAAAGGTGGAAGAGGCAACAAGGGGGTTAGCTATTTTTGATCTGATTCTAACCAACAGGGATGACTTGGTTAATGGCGTGCAAGTGGTGAGATCCTTAGCTGGGAGTGATCGTATACTCCTGGAGTTTGTTATACAATGGAAAGGAGAAGCCAGACGATGTTTATCACACTATACTCTTATAGTGCTACTATTCCACTTTGACTGCTCTAGCTGCCTCCTGTTGCATTCTGG